>NC_057803.1:168059193-168315086 GCF_018294505.1 Triticum aestivum | reverse complement strand
CGACCGGCTTTAGTTAGCAGCAGTGGCCAAGGAATCGCTCGATCGGGTTTAGTTAACAGCCATTGATCGATCGCTCGGGTTCAGTAACGCGTAGCCTGTAGTGCAATCGCTCGGGTTCAGTTAGAGCCCAACGCCTTGCTCGGGTTCAGTTAGAGCCAACGCCTCGCACACACGCACGTACGTGTACGAGAGAAACGCGCATCGCTCGGCCCCCGACCTCCCACCATAACCGGGAACTCCCTGAAATTCCCTCCCCCTCGCTTCTACCATGGTGTTTTCCCTCATGGACGGCCCAAAGAATGTCATGCAGCTGCGTCTCCGGCCCGCCCAGGACAAAAAGCCCATTTTCTGTCATAATTTTTTGTCATAGAAGTAGGAGCCCACCACATCTATGATGATACCAGGTTTTGTCACAATTATCATCATAGAAGTGTCATATGTATGACAGAAAAAAATTTCGTTCGGCCCAAAATGTCATGGATGTGTCTTTTTTTTGTAGTGCACATACGCGTCAAATTCATCCTTGATGCCTTCCTGGACCATAAACTCCTCTGACGGCCATTCACAAGGCCGCACTTGGGCTTCCCTCGGTGGTTCATTGTCTGGCTCACATATCGCGAGCCTTGGTCATTGCTTCCTTGAGGAACCACCTTGGTACATTTTCCTATGCATTTTTCTTTCTCTGATTTTTTTGAAATTTTAGCGACTCAAAATAAAAGTGAACCAAACTCAACAAGATTGATAGCAACTACTCACCCAAGTGCCTAGAGGCTATATCATGCATTAAAACTACTTTGCACCATATAAATTTGACATGCAAGCTCAAGAACAGGGTCACCTTAGTAGCAAAAATTTACAATAAATAAAGCACTAGAACAAAAACTAATTGGACCATTGGAGGAGTCACATACTGAAGAACAATCTCCCCAAACAATTTTGTGAATGGATCTTTGAGCAAAGAGATCGAAAATGGCAGCAAGATGCGCTAGAACACAGGTTTGAGCTATGGGAGGATTTTTTCTAGAGGAAAACAAAGTGAGTGGGTGCTGGAATAAGTGGAGGGGGTCCACGTGGGGCCCACGAGGCAGGGGCGCGCCCGGTGCCCTCGTGGCCAAATGGTGGCCCCCTCATGGACAATAACTCATAAATATTCTACAAAAATCATATTTCATTTTTAGGACGTTTGGAGAACTTTTATTTTTTGGGGTATTTTTATTACAAGGATAATTCAGAAAACAGAAAGAAAATACTATTTTTGCTTTATTTAATGTAAATAACAGAAAGTACAAGGTGGGTACAAAGAGTTCTGCTTTCTAACTTCATCCATCTCATGCTCATCAAAAGGAATCCTCTAACAAGGTTGATCAAGTCTTGTTAACAAACTCTTTTCGAATCGCATGAAACCGGAGAATTTTCGAATAACACTAGGTTACCTCAACGGGGATATGCATGTCCCCAACAATAAGAATATCATATTTCTTCTTGACAGTAGGAAGAGGGAATTCAAAACCTCCAATAGTAATCGTTGAAATTTTTCCAATAGAATTGATACTGTCGACTTGAGGTTGTTTCCTCAGAAAGTGTACCGTATGCTCATTACCATTAACCTAAAAAGTGACATTGCCTTTGTTGCAATCAATAACAGCCCCTGCTTTATTCAAAAAGGGTCTACCAAGGATAATCGACATACTATCGTCCTCGGGAATATCAAGAATGACAAAGTCTGTTAAAATAGTAACGTTTGCAACCACAACAGGCACATCCTCACAAATACCGACAAGTATAGCAGTTGATTTATCGGCCTTTTGCAAAGATATTTCAGTAGGCGTCAACTTATTCAAATAAAGTCTACGATATAAAGAGAGAGGCATAACACTAATACCGGCTCCAAGATCAGATAAAGCAGTTTTAACATAGTTTCTTTTAATGGAGCATGGTACGGTTGGTACTCCTGGATCTCCTAGTTTCTTAGGTAATCCACCTTTAAAAGTTTAATTGGCAAGCATGGTGGAAATTTCAGCTTCCTGTATCTTTCTTTTATTTGTAACAATATCTTTCATATACTTAGCATAAGGATTCATTTTAAGCATATCAGTCAAAAGCATACTGAAAGCACAAGTGCTCCCTAGGTGGTTTTGGTAATTAATGACAACATATCTCTTGTTGGACTAACACTTTTACCTAGTATGTTTCAGATAAGTTCAACAATGAAGTGGCATGGACTAGAGGATGTGGAACCCCTTAAAAATTCTAAGGACAAAGGATTGGCTCAAGCTCCAAGCTCAAGACTCTACATTTTCTATTTTAGTGATCCAAGATCACATTGAGTCTATAGGAAAGCCAATACTATTAAGAAGGGATGAGGTGTTGCTTAATGGCTTGCTTGCTCAAAGTGCTTAGTGATATGCTCCAAAGCCCTCAACCACTTTCTCACTTCCAAATATGTCCCACACCAAATATCCAACTCGGCCCCACTGATTCTTTCTATCCGCAGCCACCGAGTTCAATTGACATAGCCACTGCCAGAAACCCTAATCAGTTCGGTCTCACCGACATGGGCTTGCAAACTCTCTTTTACCTATTGCAATATTTTTGGTCCCACCGAGATATGCAATCAGCCCCACCGAGTTTGCTTGGCCAACTCTGTGTTTCACTTATTACCCAAATCGGTCCCACCGAGTTTGAGTAATCGGTCAAACCGAGTTTTGGATTTACCCTAACCCTAGCACATCGGTCCTACCGAGTTGATCCAATCGGTCCCACCGAAAATCCTAACGGTCACTAGGTTTGCTAAATCGGTATGACCAAGTTTCTCAATTCGGTCTCACCGAGATTGGTAAATTGTGTGTAACGGTTAGTTTTTGTGTGGAGGCTATATATACCCCTACACCCACTCTTCATTTGAAGAGAGAGCTATCAGAACATACTTAACTTCCAATACACATTTTCTGAGAGAGAACCACCTACTCATGTGTTGAGGCCAAGATATTCCATTCCTACCATATGAATCTTGGTCTCTAGCCTTCCCCAAGTTGCTTTCCACTCAAATCTTCTTTCCACCAAATCCAAATCCTGTGAGAGAGAGTTGAGTGTTGGGGAGACTATCATTTGAAGCACAAGAGCAAGGAGTTCATCATCAACACACCATTTGTTACTTCTTGGAGAGTGGTGTCTCCTAAATTGGCTAGGTGTCACTTGGGAGCCTCCGACAAAGATTTTGGAGTTGAACCAAGGAGTTTTTAAGAGCAAGGAGATCGCCTACTTCGTGAAGATCTACCGCTAGTAAGGCAAGTCCTTCGTGGGTGATGGCCATGATGGGATAGACAAGGTTGCTTCTTCGTGGACCCTTCGTGGGTGGAGCCCTCTGTGGACTCGCGCAACCGTTACCCTTCGTGGGTTGAAGTCTCCATCAACGTGGATGTACGATAGCACCACCTATCGGAACCACGACAAAAACATCCGTGTCTCCAATTGCATTTGAATTCTCCAAACCCTTCCCCTTACATTCTTGCAAGTTGCATGCTTTACTTTCCGCTGCTCATATACTCCTTGCATGCTTGCTTGATATGTATTGTGTCTGTTAAACTTGTGCCAAAACTCCACTTCAACTTAAGGAAATTAAAAATTGCAACTTTTGGTACTTAGTGTCTAATCACCCCCCCTCTAGACACCTCTTCTTGATCCTTTCACATACACAAAAAGATAGGTCTAATCATTTCAGCGAAGCACCCAAAATCCTCATCATCCTTTTCCTTGGATGGTTTAGGAGGAAAAAGCATGGGTTCCTTAACCCATGGTTCTCTTCCTTTACCGTGCTTCCTAGCAACAAAGTCTCTCTTATCATAACGTTGGTTCTTTGATTGTGTCGGCGTTCTGGGAACGGGGTTCCCCAGACTTGCCTGCCTGCGGCGTGGCTCAAAAGGGGGCCCAGCACGGCCCGTCTTCATCAACACAGACCCAAGACCCTCGCGAGGGGCCAAGCCTTGCGGGCCGGACGACACGGAGCTTCCTTAGGCACGGCCTCATCAGGCTGGCTCGCGAGGAGGTGGAGAGATCAAGGCGGGGTACCTCACGAGGTGCCCGTGACGCAAGCCATGACGACCAAGGGAACCAGGCGGGCGCCAGCCGTGCAGTGTCCTTCTTTCCTCTTTGGTGCAAAGGGAGCAAGCGCAGGCGAGAGCAAGCAAAGGCACCCGTTTCGGTGCAACGAGACCAAGACCAGTCCAACGGCAGGGAAGAAGTCATTGTGGAGCCCAAGCCAGCGACACCACCAGAGTCTTTGGCAGGCGAGGACCAACTTTAGTGAGGATAAGTGTATCAGATGTTCCCCTTCAAAATGGCCAATTGTTGGCGCCCTTCCCGCTCAATATTTGGGGAAAAGGCCCAGGGCCTTTGCCTATAAATAGGACTAGCCACCCATAGAAGACAGGGAGAGATCGGATCGCAATCAACAAGAGAGAAAGAGAGAGAGAGAAGGGTGACTGAACTCCTCCTAGCAGTTCATCCCCCCAACCAAGAACAGACCCTCACGAGGCTGTTCTTCCTTGTATTGCTCATCATCATCAGCCCAAGAGGCAATCCACCACACCACACACTGGAGTAGGGTATTACACCACAATGGTGGCCCGAACCAGTATAAACCCTATGTCTCTTGTGCTGTTCCTTCCGTAGCTTAGATCTTAGCGAGGCAGAGGGGTGCAGGTAGGTAGAAGGCGAAATCTCCGCGCGCACCCCAGTGTTCGAACCTCAAGGGTCTGCCGGAACCCGAAATCCGACATTTGGCGCGCCAGGTAGGGGTGCGCCGGAATCCACCATCTACCGCTTCGTGTCCCGTCGCGTCATCATCACCATGTCCGGCGACCAGGCGGGCAACCCAGATCCATGGGCAGCGTGGCCCGCCCGTGCTGAGCCGCTCGCCTCGGGCGACCCCGTGCCCCAGGCAGCTCGCGGTCCGCAGGGGGCTGCAGGCCGCGGGTGATGCGGACAGGCTTCGACAGCTCTCACGCCGCGGCAGGCGCGGTCGGCAGCAAGGGCCTCCAATCACGCCGCGACCACGACACTGTACACCCGCCGGGAGCAGGCGAACTCGAGGGCTGCGCTCATGGTGGCCCGAGAGCTGCTGGAGGGTAGCCGCGACGTGCTGCCGGAGCGGGTGGCAGAGCTCCTGGGCTTCGCCGCCTCGGGGGCTCACCCCTTCTGCACCTAGCTCCCATCTCAAGCCCAGGGCGGCCCATGCGGGGGGTCCACGCGCGCCCGCATGCTCCAAGGCTACTCCAACGCCAGCGAAGCCGTCGGCATCGGACAGGCGGCGGCGCTGCCCCCGCTCACGGTCTGCACAGAAGAAGGACTCGACGCGACCCACGGCCCCAGTGGACAGCCACGCTACCACCCCACGGTGGGCACGTCAAGCAGAGCTGCGCGGCGCGCGGAGCACTACGACATGACCTTCTGGATAACGGCGCCAGAAGAATACGTGCCCCTCATGATGGACCAAGGACACCCTCACGAGGGCGAACAAGGCTCGCTCCTCAGCCCAAGCTGGGGGGACGAGGCGCCAGAAGCTGAGCCCTTCAAGGAGCCCCGGGACGGTCCCACTGGCCACGCTGGAGGCAATGACTATCGGGTACCACTAATTTCTCGGGAGCAGGCATACGCTAATCATGGATCGCAGGAGGTGCAGGTCGCCACAGCGAGCAGCTGCCCCGCTCCCACAGTCTCCTACCCCTTGGGAGGAGGGCGCAGGGGGCTGCAGGAGAGGGGCCGCGATCCGACATCACCACCGCGGCGTTCGGAGCAAGCTGTTCTCAGGAGGTAGGCCCTCTGCTGGGGAGGTGCCTTAGGGCCTGCCCCTGGCGGAGGACCCGTGGTCGTCGGGGGAACCGCTGGCGACCGCTCTACCCCATCGACGACGTCCTGGTTTCCGGTCGTCGTTGATGGCACTAGAGTGTGGTGCAAGGCGGGGCCCTCGTCTGGCGATATGAAGCAAGGCCGGTACCTGTGAAGAAGGCCCAGTGCCTGTGAAGCTCGCCGCCCCGTGACACTCTCACGTAATAATGAGTGGGGCTGTACACGCCCCGGAGTCTCAGGGGTGCCGGCCTTAGGCCCTGGGGCTCGCTCCCACGCCCAGTGGCAGCACTTAGCTCCGCGCTGGTGAGAAGACGTCCAAGACTAGATTAGGTGCCGGACGCGGCCTTTTGTCTGCTTTCATTGCTTTTCCCTTTGGTTATCGCTTTCCCCTGCTGGATTTAAGTTGGATTCGAATTTGAGATTTGCGTGTGTTCGGGGAAGGGGTGCTTAGTCTCATTCGAGCAATTTCTCGTGTTTCGGTTACCACTTCACCTCAGCTGCCTCCCCTCGTGAGCCCCTCGCGAGCCGGGTCAGGCCTAGCTTGCGCACAGCCCAGACTGCCGCCGTTGCGTCCTCTCAGGAGGGTTTTTTACTGCAGATCCTACGGGTTCGGTCAGGAAACACTCGGGACACCACAGCCTCCCACAGGCTACCTCAGGGCCCGCACGGGACAAAGGTAAACTAGTCGACCAGCACGTCGCTTAAGCCAACCACTTGGCGCGGGCGCATGGGCAATGTAACGTCTGCTAGTACGGAGAACACAAGTTTTACATAAGGGGCTCCCCCTCCAAAATGCTCTCACAGCCATCAGGCCAAAACCTGAGTTCTATTCATGCAGGGTAAGGAAATAGGAACGATGCACGATCAGTCGGATAAATCCCCCAATGCGTCCTCAGGAGCACCACCCGAACCGTTGCTGGCGTCGCTAAACTCGCCATCGCTGTATGCGTCACCGCCAGCGGCGTCAGGGCCGTTCACCATACCGCCTTCGTCGGCAACCATGATCACGCCGTCGTTGTCTGAAGCAAAGGCCCTGACAAGAGCATCCACATTGTCGTCCACCCAGTGCGCCAGGTCATCTCGGATGGCCTGGGGGACTGGGGCGATGGCGGTGTCGAAATTGAAGTGGGGATCCATGTTTCGGAGATGGCTGAAGACGCGAGAAAAGGCGCGCCCGAACAGGGCCTGGCTCCTCTCCTCCACCAACCTGTCGGCCCCGACTGACCGCGCCTCCAGCTGCGTCACCACGTCGGTGAAGAACTGAAGGTTGCCGGCGTAGTTGACTGCGTGTGGCTCCCCAACAGCCGCCTCGCAGATGTTGCCCAAGGCTGTGTTGGATCTCTCCCGGAGCGTGGTGAGCATGGGGCCGTGCTCTTGCTCCAGGATCCGCCGCTGACGTATCTCGTCCGCATTCTGGCGCACGACGACCTCAGCCTCCTCCACCCGCTGGCGAAGAAGGAGCACCTCGGCTTGGGAGGTGGTTGACTCCCCTTGCGCTACCTCAAGGGCGGCCCGAAAAGCATCGGCCCGCCGCGTCGCTTCCTCCAGCTTGGCCCTCAAGGCAGCAGTCCTACCTTCAGCCTCGGCCCGGATCAACTCCAGCCTCTCCTCGAACTCGTGCTCGAGGTTCAAGCGCGCCATCGCCACCCGACGTCCGACCTCCTCCAGGACACAGGCTTCCCGTGCAGCGACATCATCCTCCGCCTGGGTCACCAAACGCTCCCTCGTCTCCAGACACTCGTACTCGCGGGTACGTTCGGCGGCTTCCAGCGTCAGCGCCTCCTCACGCTTCAGGAGCTCTGCTGGGTTGCCAGAGGCCACCTTCATCGACGTGAGGGCTGCCTCGTGCAGCTCCACTTGCTCCTCCAGTGAGCGGCACCAGGCCAGGAGCTCCCAAGCCCGCTCCTCCGCCGCCTCTCGCCGCCGGTCAGCTTCCCGGGCCTCCTCAGTGGCCCAAGATTGGGCCTCCCGAGAGGCCACCAGCGACGCCTTGGCCTCTGCGTCGTCAAGGTCGCGCTGACGGCGTACAAGGGCGATGGCACCCTCCAGCTCGCGCATCTCTGCAGCCAGGCGCAGGCCCTTGGCCTCAAGGCGCGCGTCTTCATTAGCATGCTCCTCACCAAGCAGGCTCACCACGTCAGCCGCCCTTCGAAGGAATCCTTGGCGAAGAGCACGACGCTCCCGGGCGTGCTCGAGCACGTCTTCCACACCATCATCTGCCCCGAGCAAGCGCCGGGGGCCATGAATCAGCACTCCCCCTCCGGGCAGGGGGCTGGGGGCTGGCACCCTCGCGACGGCCGGGCACGCCGCGCCAGAAGCCCGGCCTGGAGCCAGCCCGTCCCCAGATGAAGAGCCCAGGGAGCGCCTCAGCCAATCGCAGTCCACGCCCAGGCGAGAAGCCCACGGCAGGCTGGCTATGCCACGAGAAGGCCCGCGAAGGAGGATCGCGAGGTGCGCAGGGCCACGATGCGCCTCAGGACGGTTCGCCTCTCCGATCGCCCTCACCGCAAGGGCTCTGCTGCTCGGAGTGCTTGAGGACAGTGGAGGGGGCGAAGCCAAGGGAGACGGCACCTCAGCCATCTCCGCGAGCTCGGCTGGAAGGGGCCTGCGGAGCAAGGATCAGTAAAAGCAACAGAAGGATCGGGAGCTGGGAAAGGAGAAGGCTTACTCATCAGTGGCGAAGTACTTCCTACGCTTCAGCAGGCGACAAGGGTAATCGTCGCCCAGGGCCTCCCTTCTCTTCCGGAGGGCCTCAAAGTCCATGCGGAAGCGGCCCAAGAGTTGAGCGTAGGGATCAACCTGTGACGAAGACGGAGCGTCAAGGCGATCCGCGTCGGGGGCGCCTGCCTGATGCGCGCTGCCAATCGCCTCGCCAAGAGAAGCGGCTGGAGCCTCAGGGGCCTCAGTCGCAGGCGCTGAGGGCCGCTGCTTGCCACCCTCAGCCTCAGCGGCATGGGCCCCAAGAGCTGCTCCCTCATGAGCGTCGCCCGGCGCTGTCACCCCGCCGGGAGCCCCCTCAGCCTCTGGCACCTCATGCCTCCCTGCTCCGCCACTTGAGGAAGAGTCGCCTTGGCTGACTAGAAGGGCAGTCACCATCACTGGGTTCTCGCGAGGCCCCTGGAGGCTAGCAGGGCGCGGCCCCCACTCATCAAAGATAGGCATCTGATTCACAAAATCGCCCCTGTTCTGGCAGAGGTACAGCAAGGCCCCTCCCTGCTGGATGCTGCCAGGGTTGGGGTCCCCAGTCAGGATCAAGAGCGCTGTCCTTAGCACTTCAGGTGTCAGGTCCTCTTCTTGGAGCCTCATACGATCATCATGCCTGTAGAAGGCCCACATCCGGTGGGAGTGGCGTTGGAGAGGAGCAACGCAGCGTAGCAGGAACTCCTTCACCACCTTGGGCGCTGTCACGCCAAGCGACCTCAAGAACGCGAAGCGGTGCCAGACAAAGACGAGTCGGGGGCTCTCAAGCGTCTTCTGGCCCCAGCCCGAATTGGGGATAGCAGGCGAAGTTGGCTCCGATAGCAGGGGGCTGGGCACCCCTGCATCCACATACAGCCACCGCTCGTGGAACCCAGCCGCGGGCAGAGGGAGCCTGAAGTCAATCCCTGAGGCCGCTGTCTCAGACGCGGCAACAAAGCTTACGCACGCCCAGCGTTGGGTAGGGTTGACAAGGCGCAGAGAGAAGAAGTGGCGCAGCAAGGCAACCGAAGGAAGGATGCCCATCATTGCCTCGCAAACAAAGGCGAAGACCGAAAGGAGGGTGATGGATTCAGGACCCAGATGCATCATGTGGATCTGATATTGGGAAAGCACGGCATTGAAGAAATTAGAAAAGGAGGGAACCAGACCCTCCCACAGGGCGTCGGCAAAATACGAGACCTCGGTGACTATCATGTCGATGGAGAAGTGGGACGCGGGCCAGGCCGTCGTCCTCCCGCATTCGTTGAAGATAGTGGCCAGAGCCGAGCTGACCTTGCCCAAGCCCTCGGCGGGGGCCGCCAACGGCGGCGAGCAAGGCGGAGGCATGGGTTTCTTCCCTCTTCCCTTCTTCGTCGGAGTCATGGCGATAGGAAGGGGGGGGAAGGTTCGAGATTGGGTTGAAAACAGAAGCTGGAGTTCGAGCGGAGGAAGGACAGAGGGCGCTCAAGCAACAGAAAGGGGAGCGGCTATGTACGACTACGAGTCCGCCTAGCAAGGCGCAAAATAAGGGGGCGTGGGGGAACAGTGCTGCCCACGCCCAATCAACCGCCACGCAGCGCCCAAGGCCGTAGGATTTTAGGGCCCGCGGCGCTTCGCTCTTGCCCTTTCGCCTCCCAGCATGGCCAAGTCCGGGCGCGCCTTGGGCCCGGGGGCTACTGTCGGCGTTCTGGGAACGGGGGTCCCCAGACTTGCCTGCCTGCGGCCTGCGGTGTGGCTCAAAAGGGGGCCCAGCACGGCCCGTCTTCATCAACACAAACCCAAGACCCTCGCGAGGGTCCAAGCCTCGCGGGGCGGACGACATGGAGCTTCCTCAGGCACGGCCTCATCAGGCTGGCTCGCGAGGAGGCGGAGAGATCAAGGCGGGTTACCTCATGAGGTGCCCGTGACGCAAGCCGTGACGACCAAGGGCACCAGGCGGGCGCCAGCCGCGCAGTGTCCTTCTTTCCTCTTTGGTGCAAAGGAAGCAAGCGCAGGCGAGAGCATCAAGCAAAGGCACCCGTTTCGGTGCAACGAGACTAAGACCAGTCCAACGACAGGGAAGAGGTCATTGTGGAGCCCAAGCCAGCATCACCACCAGAGTCTTTGGCAGGCGAGGACCAACTTTAGTTAGGATAAGTGTACCAGATGTTCCCCTTCAAAATGGCCAATTGTTGGCGCCCTTCCCGCTCAATATTTGGGGAAGAGGCCCAGGGCCTTTGCCTATAAATAGGACTAGCCACCCACAGAAGAGAGGGAGAGATCGGATCACAATCGAGAAGAGAGAGAGAGAGAGAGAAGGGTGACTGAACTCCTCCTAGCAGTTCATGCCCCGAACCAAGAACAGACCCTCGCGAGGTTGTTCTTCCTTGTATTGCTCATCATCATCAGCCCAAGAGGCAATCCACCACACCACACACTGGAGTAGGGTATTACACCACAACGGTGGCCCGAACCAGTATAAACCCTATGCCTCTTGTGTTGTTCTTTCCATAGCTTAGATCTTAGCGAGGCGGAGGTGTGCAGGTAGATAGAAGGCGAGATCTCCGCGCGCACCCCAGTGTTCGAACCTCAAGGGTCTGCCGGAACCCAAAATCCGACAGATTGTGGGTTATCAAGATCAACAGCAGGTTCAATCTCTACATCATTGTTATTGCTAGGTTGAGCATCAATATGGACATCATCATTAACATTAACACTAGGTTCATGTTCATTACTAGATTGTGTTTTAGCATCAGAAATAGAAATATCAATGGGATTCTGAGGTGTGTCAACTACAGGTTCACTAGAAGCATGCAAAGTCCTATCATTTTTCTTTTTCTTCTTCTTAGAAGGACTAGGTGCATCAACATTAGTTCTCTGAGAATCTTGCTCAACTCTCTTAGGGTGGCCCTCAGGATGCAAAGGTTCCTGAGTCATTTTACCCCTTCTAGTCATAACTCTAACAACATTATATTTTTCTTATTATTTAATTCATTAAGCAAATCATCTTGTGCTTTAAGCACTTGTTCTACCTGAGTGGTAACCAGAGAAGCATGTTTACTAATAAGTTTAAGGTCACCTTTAACTCTAGGCATATAATCACTCAAGTGTTCAACCATATAAGCATTACATTTCAATTGTCTACCAACATAAGCATTGAAGTTTTCTGGTTTAACAATAAAATTATCAAATTCTTCCAAGCATTGGCTAGCAGACTTATTACGAGGAATATCACCTTCATCAAATCTATAGAGAGAATTTACCTTTACTACCTTTGTTGGGTTATTAAGACCATTTATTTCTTCAATAGGTGGTAAATTGTTAACATCTTCAGCTTTAATACCCTTTCCTTTCATAGATTTCTTTGCCTCTTGCATATCTTCAGGACTAAGAAATAGAATACCCCTTTTCTTCAGAGCTGGCTTAGGAGTTGGTTCAGGAAGTGTCCAATCATTATCATTACTCAATATGTTATTCAATAGCAATTCAGCTTGCTCAATAGTTCTTTCCCTGAAAACACAACTATCCAGGTGGTCTCTAGAAGCATCGCTTAGTCCATTATAAAAGATATTAAGTATTTCATTTTTCTTGAGAGGATGATCAGGCTAAGCCTTAAGTAATCGGAGAAGCCTCCCCCAAGCTTGTGGGAGACTCTCTTCTTCAATATGAACAAATTATATATTTCCCTTAAGGAAACTTGTTTCTTATGTGCGGGGAAATATTTAGCAGAGAAGTAATAAATCCTATCCTGGGGACTACACACACAACCAGGAGCAAGAGAATTAAACCATGTTTTGGCATCACCCTTTAATTAGAACGGAAATAACTTAAGGATATAGTAGTAATGAGTTTTTTCCTGGGGAGTGAATAGGGTGGACATATCATTCAATTTAGTAAGATGTGCCACAACAGTTTCAAATGCATAGCCATAAAAAGGGTCAGATTCAACCAAAGTAATTAACTCAGGATCGATAGAGAAATCATAATCCTTATCAAAAATACAGATAGGTGAAGTAGCAAAAGCAGGGTCATATTTCATTCTAGCATTCAAAGACTTTTCTTTCAACTTAGCTAACAATTTCTTAAGATCATATCTATCTTTGCAAGCAAAAGTTCTCTAGTAGTTTCTTCATCCATAACATAACCCTCAGGCACATCAGACAATTCATATCTAGGGGGCGAATCTTCATCATCACTTTCATCAATATTATCTATTTAATAGTTTCATTCTCTCTAACCCTAGCAAAATTTTCATCAAGAAATTCACCTAATGGCATAGTATTATCAAGCATAGAAGTAGTTTCATCATAAGCATCATGCATAGCAGAAGTGGCATCATCAATAACATGCGACATATCAGAATCAATAACAGGTGTAGGTGTCGCAAATTTACTCATAACAGAAGGTGCATCAAGTGCAGAGCTAGATGGCAGTTCCTTACCTCCCCTCGTAGCTGAGGGAAAAATCTTGGTTTTTCATCTTTCAAGTTCCTGATAGTGATCAACAGATATAAATCCCAAGTGACTCAAAGAATAGAGCTATGCTCCCGGCAACGGCGCCAGAAAATAGTCTTGATAACCCACAAGTATGGGGGATCGCAACAGTTTTTGAGGGTAGAGTATTCAATACAAATTTATTGATTCCACACAAGGGGAGCCAAAGAATATTCTCAAGTATTAGCAGTTGAGTTGTCAATTCAACCACACCCGAAAGACTTAATATCTGTAGCAAAGTATTTAGTAGCAAAGTAGTATGGAAGTAATGGTAACAGTGGCAAAAGTAACGGTAGCAATTTTTGTAGCAATCGTAACAGTGGCAATGGAAAAGTAACTAAGCAAAGATCAATATGTGAAAAGATCGTAGGCAATGGATCAATGATGTATAATTATGTCAGATGCGATTCGTCATGCAACAGTTATAACATAGGTTGACACAGAACTAGCTCCGGTTCATCAATGTAATGTAGGCATGTATTCTGAATATAGTCATACGAGCTTATGGAAAAGAACTTGCATGACATCTTTTGTCCTACCCTCCCGTGGAAGCGGGGTCCTATTGGAAACTAAGGGATATTAGGGCCTCCTTTTAATAGAGTATCGAACCAAAGCATTAATAGTTAGTGAATACATGAACTCCTCAAACTACGATCATCACCGGGAGTGGTCTTGATTATTGTCACTTCGGGGTCGCCGGATCATAACACATAGTAGGTGACTATTGACTTGCAAGATAGGATCAAGAACTCACATATATTCATGAAAACAAATAGGTTCAAATCTGAAATCATGGCACTTGGGCCCTAGTGACAAGCATTAAAAGCATAGCAAAGTCATAGCAACATCAATCTTAGAACATACTGGATACTAGGGATCAAACCCTAACAAAACTAACTCGATTACATGGTAAATCTCATCCAACCCATCACCCCAGCAAGCCTACGATGGGATTACTCACGCATGGCGGAGAGCATCATGAAATTGGTGATAGAGGATGGTTGATGATGACGATGGCGACGGATTCCCCTCTCCGGAGCCCCGAACGGACTCCAGATAAGCCCTCCCGAGGAAGATTAGGGCTTGGCGATGGCTCTGTATCATAAAACGCGATGAATCATTCTCTCTGATTTTTTTCCTCCCTGAATGTCAATATATGGAGTTGGGGTTGAGGTCGGTGGAGTCCCAGGGGGCCCACGAGGCAGGGGGCGTGCCCCAGGGGGGAGCCCTGCACCCTCGTGGACAAGGTGTGGGGCCCCTAATGTTGATTCCTTCGCTAGTATTTTTTATTAATTGCAAAATGTGTCTCCGTGGATTTTTAGGTCATTCTGAGAACTTTTATTTCTGCACAAAAATAACACCATGGCAATTCTGCTGAAAACAGCGTCAGGCCGGGTTAGTTCCATTCAAATCATGCAAGTTAGAGTCCAAAACAAGGGCAAAAGTATTTGGAAAAGTAGATATGTTGGAGACGTATTAGAAGGTCACCCCAGGGTTACGCAGCCTGAACGACATGCATGTGTAGCAGTACACCCCACAAGGGGTTAAGAAAGACATCTTTTCTACGTCCTCCACCACCATCTTGATCTGGTGGTAACCTGAGAAAGAATCTAGGAAACACAGCAAGTCACACTCGGTTGTGGAGTCGACGATCTGATTAATGCGCGGAAGCAGGAACGGGTCTTGAGGGCAGGCCTTGTTGAGGTCGGTGAAGTCAACGCACATGCGCTCCTTCCCGCCTTTCTTGGGCACGACGACCGGGTTCGCCAGCCACTTCGGGTACCGAACCTCGCGGATGACACATGCATCTTGCAGCTTGTGGGTCTCCTGGATGATGAAGGACTGCTTCTCTGTAGACTGTCGCCGCGCCTTCTGCTTCACCGGGCGCACATTAGAGCACACCCTTAGGTGATGCTCGATTATCCCCCTCGGGACCCTGACCAGCTGCTTGGGCTCCCAGGCGAATACCTCCTTATTCGCGCGCAGGAAGTTCACCAATGCCTCTTCTTGGTTCGGGGCAAGGTCGGCACCTAAGGTGAAGGTGGCTCCTGAGGCCCCGTCTTCGTCAACCGGCACCTGCTTCGTCTTGGCCCGATCTTGAGCGAACAATTGCTTCTTCTTTGCTGGCGCAGCCCCCTGGGTCCCAGGTGCTGATTCGCTTACGGGATGCGCTGCCACCACGGCCCTGAAGGCGAGCTTGAGGGACATCAGGGCCTCCTTGGTGTCTCCAGCCACGGTGAGGACGCAGTTGCTCCCGGGCATCTTCATGAGGTTGTAGGCAGGGTGAGTCGCTACCATGAACTAAGCTAGGGTTGGGTACCCGTGGATGGCGTTGTACAGGAGGTTGATGCGAGCGATGTCAAAGTTGATAAGGTCGGTGCGGTAGTTGTCGCGAGTACCGAAGGTGACTGGGAGGCGGGTCTGCCCTAGGGGGCTGGTGGAACCACCGCCAACTCCGAAGAAGGGCTTAGTGTGACAGATTCGGCCGTGCGGCACGTGGAGCAAGCCTAAAGCTTCCATAGAGAGCATGTTGAGGCCAGCCCCGCCGTCGATGAGGGTCTTGGTTACCGCCATATTGTAGATGGTGGGTGTGCAAAGCATCGGGAGCGCGCCCGAGCCGGTGTGGTCACCGGATGGTCCCCTGAGTCAAAGATGAGGTTGGCCTTGGGCGCCGCCCATCCTGGTGGAGGTCCCTGCTGCACGGAGGCGGCGCCCATTTGGTGGAAGAACTGCTTGACGTGGCGATCCATGCGTAGTGCCGGCGAGCCGCCGAGGATGGCTGCAACGGCGAGGGGCGTTGGTGTTGCGAAGCGTGCGACGAAGAGACCATGCAGCTCTTCCCAGTAGGCCACAGAGGATCCTGGCAGGTTGAGCAGCCAGGCGCGTGACACGCCGGCTAGGGCCATGGGAAACTAGTTGGCCATGACCTTGTCATCGCCTCCGGCTTCCCGAATGGCCTCCTCGTACACCAGCAAGAAGGCTGCTGGATCCGCCGCGCGATCGTAGTGAGGCGGCATATCCGGCTTGAACTTGTGTGGCCACAGCACCTGTCGTAAGGCGGGGGTGAAGGCCTGGAGGCCCATGGCGCCTCCGCACGCGCCCGTCGATCCAGCCGGTGGGGTGGCACCTGCAATGAGAACCGAACAGAGAGACGAAGCGTGCGGAGGGGCGGAACAGGTGGAGAGGCGGAGCTCCGGCGTACCTGGCACGCCAAATGTCGTATTACGGGTTCCGGCAAACCCTTGATTTCGAACTCTGGGGTGCGCACGAAGAACGCTCTCTCCCTAGCTTGCTCGCTCAATGATTCTACGGCCTAGCACGACGAACCCAAAGAACAGGAGACACATGTGTTTATATTGGTTCGGGCCACCTCGCGGTGTAATACCCTACTCCAATGTGTGGTGGATTGCCTCTGGGGGCTGAGGATGAACTAATACAATGGATGAACAGCTTCAGGAGGTGAGGTGTTCTTGAGCTCGATGAGCTGGTGAGTGTGTGGGTGGCCTGAATGATCCGTCCCCCTCCCACACTGTGTCTAGGTCCTATTTATAGTGGTCTTGGTCCTCTTCCCAAATGTTTAGGCGGGAAGGGATCCCACAACGGCCAAGTTTGAAGGGGGAGATCTAGTACAAGCTATCCTGACAAAAGTAGTCTTCGCCTGCCAAAGGCTCTGGTGGTGACGCCATTGTGGGCTTCGCGACGACCTCCGTACTGCTGGTCTTGGTCTTGTTGCATCGATATGGAAACCTTTGCCTAATGCCTCGGGACTCCTCGCCTGCTGACGGTGTCCTGGACTAGGGGGTACTCAACACGTCATCTCCCGATATGTTAGATTGGGCCGAGGACCCCCATGGCCGTATACTCATGGGCCAGTTCGGACAGCTGCCGCATACATGGAAGATTCCACAAGACTTGGTGATCAAGACAAGGACTCCTCCCCACCGGCGTATTCAGCTAGGACTCTTGTTATCCTAGGCCTTTGGTGCATTATATAAACCAAGGCCAGGCTAGTCGATAGAGAACATATACAACAATCATACCATAGGCTAGCTTCTAGGGTTAAGCCTCTACGATCTCGTGGTAGATCAACTCTTGTAATACTCATATCATCAATATCAATCAAGCAGGAGATAGGGTATTACCTCCATCAAGAGGGCCTGAACCTGGGTAAACATCGTGTCCCATGCCTCCTGTTACCATCGATCCTAGACGCACAGTTTGGGACCCCCTACCCGAGATCCGCCAGTTTTGACACCGACATTGATGCTTTCATTGAGAGTTCCGCTGTGTGATCGGCAAAAGGATCGATGGCTCGTCTCCAGGTCAACTGCGACACCGGCATCTTCGTCGCTAGCTCGACTAGTACCTTGGCTCGACCGAGGACCGTGCTCCATCTCCGATCGTCATGTTCGGACGAGGGCCTTCATCAACATCAACTCCGATCTCTATCAGGATCATGGAGGAATCATCCATGGAGCTCGGGGGCTCAACGTCAACATTGCCCTCGATCGACCGTGCTGTTTTTCCGAACAGCGAACTTGTATCCGCTGCCACCACCTCTTAGAGCATTGCTTTGACGATCCCTTTTATGGAATTATGCGGAATTGAGTCTACAACAACCATGCAAAATTTCGTCGAGTTCCAATGGAGGAATCTCCGGCAATCTATGATATACCGAAGCCCTATCAAATCTGGACGGGAATCTGGACGAGTTTAGGGCGTGGTCTCCAGCACCTAGCTCGGACGTCCTTTGGAAGATCCAACCATTGATCGGCTGCGGAATTCCTATATCTAACACCCCTCCAAATGTCAGCTCGATCCGGCGGTTCAAACTCCGGGAACCTTCCGATGAGTGGACCAATTTTCGGATCCATTTTCTGCGCGAATACGGATCCGACCCGAATTCATGTTTTTTTAGGAACGTGATATTGGACAAACTTTTTAGAGGAATTCTCTTCTAGGGTATTGTGCCTTGTTTTTAAACACGTGCCCGTAAATTGTTAAACCTCCCCTGAGGTCATCTTCATCATCACGCTGGTGTCAAACCAGTCCGGCAATATTGCTCCAAGGCTGCCGACCAGCGCTAGACACGTCGTCACTTTGTTGAGCCGAGCTCAACTTCTTCGGATCATCATCTCGGCAAGCCAAACAAAAGTCCGGCATCGCGAAGGATAAATCATCACCAACATTGCCACCCCACAGATTACACGGAGCGGGCACACCGGCATCGCCACACGGTCACTTAATCGAGCCGGCATCAACCATGTCACGACCGGCATCGGCAGGGCCGCACTATTGCTTCTTCAAGCCGATGTCCATCATGCCGACCTACTTTGACTCATCGGCTGACATCGAGGCTTTGACATCTCGGCTGGACCGAGGGCTTCGCCATCTCTTCATCAACCTACTCCGGAGACTTCAGCGTCACTAGCCGACCGGCTTCGTCACGTTAGCTGGACCGAGGGCTTTGCCTCCGCAAGCCAACCTTTGCCAGCATCGCCATACTGTCGTTTTATCGGCCATCACACAATGGGTGTGCAGATCGAGTCCCAATTTTGGGAGTCACCTTTCTTCGGATTGCTATAACAAATAAACCAGGTGCTATTAATCCTAGTAATTTTTGCTTGTTGGAGTTTATTTTTCCAAAGAAATTATTACTCTGGTTTGTTCCTGTACACAGGTCTATCGAATGATGTCCGCACTAATGACGGTCGCGTGGTGGTTCGGTTAGTTTCCGTACATAGTCCGGCGAATGCCGCATCCGGAACTCGGACCGACCTGTGAATTTAGGCTTTGCCACACCTTTACCGCATCACGTCGACGCCCTGCATCGACATTGACTTTGGCGCCAGGCCATATTTCTTTTATTACTCACTTTGCATAAATTATTTATTATGCAACATTTTTTTATTATCATTACTATTATCTCCGGTTTGCACTATTTTTTGTGCACAAGAAAATGATCCGGGTTGGGCAGTATCATCAACTCGGCGTACTAACATACCACGTCACCTCGGCTGGACGGGGGGCTTCGTCAACACTTCATTACCCCATGCCGGGGACTTCGGCATCACTCTGCCGGCCTGCCTTGACTGTGTTACGTCACCACTTCGGAGTGCCGAGCCCTTTGCTCCGCCACCTCGGGACTGGCTTGGGGGATGGAACCTTGTCCCGCATCAAGCTCAGACCGCGTCATCAACACCGAACACATTAACCAGCTAAGTTGCCTTCATGCTCAAAGTTTTAAATTTTTAACTTGTGTTCGGTTCGACCAAGCATTATACTTTTTTTGGAAAAAAGTTGCTTGTAAAAAATTTCCTTGTCCAAACTTTGTTTGTGACGCACAAATTCAAATACCCCGTTTATTTGGGGGCTTCCTTTAAGAAGCTTTTCCTCTTGCATATGATTATACTTGTACGGCTTCGTTCCTTGTTCGTGTATTACGCCACTATATGCACCATATTGACTTAAGCGATTTGCAAGCTGGGTTGCCTAGCTCCTGTGCTTACCCCTACGTTCCCGATTGTTTGGCTAGGGAGTAAAGGGAGCACCTCTGTGATTGTCATGACCGGGTCCTCTGAGCTCTGACCTCAGACTGGGTGAAGCCGAAAGCTAGCGCTCTTATTGTTTTCAATCATGGTCGGCACACAACGGAACTCATGAGTACAAAAAATCTATTGCACAAGTCTCATAGTAACAATGAGCACCGAAGAAAGGTATCGGTGGGGGTACTATTTTCTTCGAAGATGCTTCTTACACTTCGCAGTAATATAGCATAAGTTCCCTGAGCGCACTTTGTCTGTTACAGCCTTATGGCCTAATTTCCTGGTTATGGAAACACCGTCGATATTCTCAATAGGTGGAGTACATAACACTTTTTGGTCCTTAACCGAACACGGAGAAGCCGACGGTCGGTTAAGACGCGTTTAAAGTTCGGGTGAACATAGATATGATATAAGTACTTCGGTACATGCAATCATTCTTTTACCCAAGTCACTTGGGGGTTCTTAAGTTTATTTGAGTCGTTTTATAATAAGTGTTTTTCTTCTTAGTCGTTGCAAAGTTTTTATTATTATTGTTATTATTTATCATTCCTTTTTCCGACACAAGTATGTGGTCACTAGCTGAGGAGCCTAATTTCTCTCTTGCAACCGCTAGAGTTTAGTTTGCTAAACTGACCTAATGAGAAGTACTCCGCCTTCGGGATAGGAGGTTAAAGCCGTAGGCTGACACGCTTGAAGTCTTGAGATAGGATGTGTCATGTTAAAGCACGACAGAAGCACTTTTTTTCAAGTCCAATTTTTGGATTGGCACCGAACACTTGATCTAGTTCGGACATTAAACTTTTGAATAAGTTTTTTGGCTTTTCGAGCCTATGACACTTTTAAACTATTTGTGTGTTTTCAGCACAAGTCTCGTAGTGCAACGCCGAACACCTTTAGAAATTCGGCAAAAACATTTTCAGATATCGCTATATATGCATCGGTTCGAATTGTGTCTTCGGTCAATAGTTGGGTTGCCCGGCTCCTGCACTTGCTTCCTACGTTCCGCTTGTTCGGCTAGGCGTGCAAAGGGAGAACCACTGCGATTGTGCTTCCAGCTCACATGGTTAAGCACCTCAGTGGAGAAAGCCGAAAACTGACTGTCACAATAAGCGTAAATTGGTCTGCGATCCGATGACTGTGTTAAATGACGGGCCATTCATAACAATGGCCGAAGTGTTTATGGCTTGACCTCGACTGTCGCCGAACACTACCGGGGGCTATTAACTGGCCTCCCAAACTAAATCCTCGATATTTTTCTCTTACATTAGAGCTGAGGTTTCATGTTCATGCTTAGCATGACAACCCAAAGAAAGGAACCGATAGCGGGACTATTTTCTTTGGAAGACATTTCTTATGTTAAACAGTAATATAACATATCTCTCTGTGTACCTTTCTTTATAAAACCGTATGGCCAGATTGCCTTGTTTGTCGTAAATCTTTGCCCTCATAAAGGCTTTATAAAGTAGGACAAGCAATCCTTGGCTACTGGCCAAGGAGGTGGAAGCCGATGGTCGGTCAACAAAGTTTTGTACAATGCGGATCCGAGCATTAATGACGTAAAGTACTTGGATACATAGAGTCATTACACATAATTTGTGACTTTACTATGGATATTAATCCTTAATTCGGCCACCTGTGCCCGCATTAAGGCTCGGGGGCTACTGGGATTTGGGCTTATTATTTACAAATATTAAAGGGGCACATCGATCCCCTGATCTGGTGTTGCCACCCGACCAGTGTCTCGGGGGCTACTGCATTGCCTGTTCAATGCAGAAAATTTTAAGTGCAATACAGTTTCCGACGAGATTTTGATCCTCAGGTTGGTCGGCCGCACCCAACATGAGTCTCGAGGACTGAGCACGCCGCTTTTTGTGTCCCAAAGTATTCTGGTGACCTAGGACTTGATCCTTAGGCCGATTTTGCAAATCAACCTGAGTCTCAGCGGCTAGTAGGATCAGCGGTCTTACGTCATCTTTCAGGTGCATCTCGGGTTTTAGACCGATACCCACCTTGAGGGCTACTGGCTATATATCTCGGCAGAGAATAAATTGCACCAATAAAAAATATTGACAAAAAATCGGCCCACAGTCGGGGTGGTGCACCACCTCGGAAGCAGTCCGGCATAAAGCTCATGCGCTAGTGGCTGGCTCCATAGAGGGCATTTCCGGCATTAAGCTCGACTAAACTCCTTCAACTTTTTCGAACCAAGGTGATTTATGCCAGTCCGGCGTTGGAGCTTGGACATAGTTCAGCGTTGGAGCTTGGACATAGTCCGGCGTTGGAGCTCGGATACAGTCCGGCGTTGGAGCTCGGATACATTCCGGCGTTGGAGCTCGGAAGCGGTCTGGCGTTGGTGCTCGTCTGCAAAAGATACCTCGAATGCAGTCCGGCGTTGGAGCTCGGACGCAAGAGGACACTGCCTCCCCGGAACAACTTCAAACCCAAGGTGTGGCATAAAAATAACAAGGCATTGATAAAGGCTAGAAACTTAAAGGGGCTCCTCGGATACCCGACGTATAAACTCGTCGAATGCATTTCGGCGATCCTCAAGATCGAAGATGAGAAGATTTGTTGAACCAGTTTTCAAAACCGACAACCAAAGATGAAGGACAGTTCGGAAGAATCGAGGAGCGTCCCTAACTTGAAGACCGGTTCAGGGGCTACTAACGGTGTCCTGGGATAGGGGGTACTCAACACGTCATCTCCCGATCTGTTAGATTGGGCCGAAGACCCCCATGGTCGTATACTCATGGGGCAGTTCGGACAGCTGCTGCATACATGGAAGATTCCACAAGACTTGGTGATCAAGACAAGGACTCCTCCCCACCGGCGTATTCGGCTAGGACTCTTGTTATCCTAGGCCTTTGGTGCATTACATAAACCAAGGCCAGGCTAGTCGATAGAGAACATATACAACAATCATACCATAGGCTAGCTTCTAGGGTTAAGCCTCTATGATCTCGTGGTAGATCAACTCTTGTAATACTCATATCATCAATATCAATCAAGCAGGACATAGGATATTACCTCCATCAAGAGGGCCTGAACCTGGGTAAACATCGTGTCCCATGCCTCCTGTTACCGTCGATCCTAGACGCATTGTTTGGGACCCCCTACCCGAGATCCGCCGGTTTTGACACCGACACCTGCGCTTGCCTCCTTAGAACCAAAGAGGAAACTGGTATACTGCGCCCACTGGCGCCCTCCTGGCCTTGGTCATCATGGCTCATGTCACGTGAACCACGCAAGGTGCCCCTTGCATAGATATCTCTGCTCCTCGGAAGCCAGCCTAGTGAGGCTGCCCCCAGGGAGGTCTTGGTGTTGTTCGCCTCGCGAGGCTTGCCCCCTCGCGAGGGTCTTGAGTTGTTGTTGTTGAAGACGGGTCATGTCGGGCCGTTGATGGAGCCATGCTCGCGGGCCGCAGGCGGGCAAGTCTGGGCACCCCCGTTCCCAGGAGGCCGACAGATGACTACTCCATCTCATGTGATGATCAGACACGGATTAGTTGATTTGGATCACGTATCATTTAGATGACTTGAGGGATGTCTATCTAAGTGGGAGTTCTTAAGTAATTTGATTAACTGAACTTAATTTATCATGAACTTAGTCCTGATAATATTTGCATATCTATGTTGTAGATCAATGGCCCGTGCTACCGTTCCCTTGAATTTTAATGCGTTCCTAGAGAAAGCTAAGCTGAAATATGATGGTAGCAACTACACGGACTGGGTTCGTAACTTAAGGATTATCCTCATTGCTGCACAGAAGAATTACGTCCTGTAAGCACCGCTAGGTGCAAGACCTGCTGCAGGAGCAACTCCAGATGTTATGAACGTCTGGCAGAGCAAAGCTGATGACTACTCGATAGTTCAGTGTGCCATGCTTTACGGCTTAGAATCGGGATTTCAAAGACGTTTTGAATTTCATGGAGCATATGAGATGTTCCAGGAGTTGAAGTTAATATTTCAAGCAAATGCCCGAGTTGAGAGATATGAAGTCTCCAACAAGTTCTATAGTTGCAAGATGGAGGAGAACAGTTCTGTCAGTGAACACATACTCAAAATGTCGGGGGTATCATAATCACTTGACTCCACTGGGAGTTAATCTTTCAGAGATAGTGTTATTGACAGAGTTCTTCAATCACTGCCACCAAGCTATAAAGGCTTCGTGATGAACTATAATATGCAAGGGATGGAGAAGACAATTCCCGAGCTCATCACAATGCTCAGAGCTATGGAGGTAGAAATTAAGAAGGAGCATCAAGTGTTGATGATTAACAAGACCACTAGTTTCAAGAAAAAGGGCAAGGGAAAGAAGGGAAACATCAAGAAGAATGGCAATCAAGTTGCCACTCCCGGGAAGAAGCCCAAAGCTGGACCTAAGCCTAAAACTGAGTGCTTCTACTACAAAGGGACTGGTCACTGGAAGCGGAACTGCCCTAAGTAGGCAGATAAGAAGGATGGCAAAGTGAACAAAGGTATATTTGATATGCATGTTATTGATGTGTACCTTACTAATGCTCGTACTAGCGCCTGGGTATTTGATAATGGTTCGGTTGCTCATATTAGTAACTCGAAATAGGAACTAAGGATTAAATGAAGATTGGCTAAGGACGAGGTGACGATGCGCGTCGGGAATGGTTCCAAGGTTGATATGATCGCCGTCGGCGCGCTACCTCTTCATCTACTTCGGGATTAGTATTAGACCTGAATAATTGTTATTTGGTGCCAGCGTTGAGCATGAACATTATATCTGGATCTTGTTTAGTGCGAGACGGTTATTCATTTAAATCATAGAATAATGGTTGTTATATTTATATGAGTAATATCTTTTATGGTCATGCACCCGTGAAGAGTGGTCTATTTCTGTTGAATCACGATTGTGTTGATACACATATTCATAATATTGATGCCAAAAGATGCAAAGTTGATAATGATAGTGCAACATATTTGTGGCACTGTCATTTATGTCACATTGGTGTAAAGCGCGTGAAGAAACTCCATGGAGATGGGCTTTTGGAATCACTTGATAATGAATCATTTGATACTTGCGAACCATGCCTCGTGGGCAAGATGACTAAAACTCCATTCTCCGAAACAATTGAGAGAGCCAATGACTTATTGGAAATAATACATACCGATGTATGCGGTCCGATGAGTGTTGAGGCACACGGCGGGTATCGTTATGTTCTGACCTTCACAGATGATTTGAGCAGATATGGGTATATCTACTTAGTGAAACACAAGTCTGAAACATTTGAAAAGTTCAAAGAATTTCATAGTGAAGTAGAGAATCATCATAATGAGAAAATAAAGTTTCTATGATCTGATCGTGGAGTCGAATATTTCAGTTACGAGTTTGTCCTTCATTTAAAACAATGTGGAATAGTTTCACAACTCACGCCACCTGGAGCACCACAGCGTAATGGTGTGTCCGAATGTCGTAACTATACTTTATTAGATATGGTGTGATCTATGATGTCTCTTACCGATTTACCACTATCGTTTTGGGGTTATGCATTAGAGACAACTGCATTCATGTTAAATAGGGCATCGTCTAAATCCGTTGAGACGACACCGTATGAACCGTGGTTTGGCAAGAAACCTAAGTTGTCCTTTCTTAAAGTTTGGGGTTGCGTCACTGATGACACACAAGTATATGGGATCAATTGTAGCTCTTTTCTATAAGTAAGAGTATCGAATCCACCAAGGAGCAAAAGGAAATGACAAGTGGTTTTCAGCAAGGTAATGTCTTCAAGTGCTGAAATTGTAAGTAATAGAGTAGTTTGATAGCAAGGTAATTTGTAACAAGCAAGTAACGATAGTAGTAACAAAAGTGCAACAAGGTATCCCAATCCTTTTGAGGCAAAGGACAGGCCAAACCAGTCTCTTATAATAAGCAAAGCGTTCTTGAGGGTACATAGGATTTTCATCTAGTCACTTTCATCATGTTGGCTTAATTCGTGTTCGGCACTTTGATAATTTGATATGTGGGTGGACCGGTGCTTAGGTGTTGTTCTTACTTGAACAAACCTCCTACTTATGACTATCCCTCCGACAAGCATCCACAACTATGAGAAAAGTATTAAGAATAAATTCTAACCATAGCATCAAACTTTTGGATCCAATCGGTCCCTTACGGAATAGCGCATAAACTGGGGTTTAAGCTTCTGTCACACTCGCAGACCATCATCTAATTGCTACTCCACAATGTATTCCCTTAGGCCCAAATATGGTGAAGCGTCATGTAGTCGACATTCACGTGACATCACTAGGGGAATCACAACATACATACTATCAAAATATCGAACACATATCAAGTTCATATGATTACCTGCAACATGATTTCTCCCGTGACCTCAAGAACAAAAGTAACTACTCACAAATGATAATCATGCTCAAGATCAGAGGGGTATTAAATAGCTTATTGGATCTGAACATATAATCTTCCACCAAATAAACCATATAGTAATCAACTACAAGATGTAATCAACACTACTAGTCACCCACAAGCACCAATCTATAGTTCTGGTAACAAGATTGAACACAAGAGATGGACTAGGGTTTGAGATGAGATGGTGTTGTTGAAGATGTTGATGGAGATTTCCCTCCCCAAGATGGGAGATTTGTTGGTGATGATGATGATGATGATTTCCCCCTCCGGGAGGGAAGTTCCCCCGGTGGAATCTCTTCATCGAAGGGAAAAAGTGATCATGCCCAAGTTCCGCCTCGAGATGGCGGCGCTCCATCCTAAAAGTCCTGCCCTTATTTTTTTTCTAGGTCAAAATGACCTATATACCAGAAAATGGGCATCGGAGGTGGGCCTGGGTGAGCACAATCCACCAGGGCGCGCTTGGGCTCCCTAGCGCGCCCAGGTGGGTTGTGCCCACCTGGTGGGGCCCCTCTGATAGTTATTTGCTCCAATATTCCTCATATATTTGATGAAAAATCTCTCTGAAGTTTCAGCTTGTAGGGAGTTGTGCAGAATAGGTGGCCTGACGTAGCTTTTCCATGTCCAGATTTCCAACTGCCGGAATTCTCCCTCTTTGTGTATATATTGTATATTATGAAAGAAAAGGCATTAGAATTACTCCAAAAAGCATTATTATGGATAACAACATTATAAATAACAATAAGAAAACATGATGCAAAATGGACGTATCAGTCATTGATGTCAAAAGGCTTCAGCCTGATAAGCCCGAACCCAAATCGGAGAAGTGCGTCTTCATTGGATACCCTAAGGAAACAATTGGGTACACCTTCTACCACAGATCCGAAGGCAAGATCTTTGTTGCCAAGGATGGAACATTTCTAGAGAAGGAGTTTCTCTCGAAAGAAGTGAGTGGGAGGAAAGTAGAACTTGATGAGGTAATTGTACCTTCTCTCAATTTGGAAAGTAGCACATCAGAGAAATCCGTTCCCGTGATGCCTAAAACTAGAGAGGAAGCTAAAGACGATGATCATGAAACTTCAGATCAAGTTACTACTGGACCTCATAGGTCGAACAGAGTGGTATGTGATACGTCTCCGTCGTATCTACTTTTCCAAACACTTTTGCCCTTGCTTTGGACTCTAACTTGCATGATTTGAATGGAACTAACCCGGACTGACGCTGTTTTCGGCAGAATTACCATGGTGTTATTTATGTGCAGAAACAAACGTTCTCGGAATGACCTGAAACTTCATGGAGCAACTTTTTGGAAAATATAAAAAATACCTGCAAAAGAAGAAGGCCAGGGGGGCCACCACCTGCCACGAGGGTGGGGGCGCGCCTGCCCCCCTAGGGCGCGCCCCCCTAGGGCGCGCCCCCCTACCTCGTGGGCCCCCTGGTGCCTCTCCGACTCCAACTCCAACTCTATATATTCTGTTTCGGGGAGAAAAAATCAGAGAGAAGAATTCATCGCGTTTTACAATACGGAGCCGCCGCCAAGCCCTAAAACCTCTCGAGAGGGCTGATCTGGAGTCCGTTCAGGGCTCCGGAGAGGGGAATCCGTCGCCATCGTCATCATCAACCATCCTCCATCACCAATTTCATGATGCTCACCGCCGTGCGTGAGTAATTCCATCGTAGTCTTGCTGGACGGTGATGGGTTGGATGGGATCTATCATGTAATCGAGTTAGTTTTGTTAGGGTTTGATCCCTAGTATCCACTATGTTCTGAGATTGATGTTGCTATGACTTTGCTATGCTTAATGCTTGTCACTAGGGCCCGAGTGCCATGATTTCAGATCTGAACCTATTATGTTTTCATCAATATATGAGTGTTCTTCATCCTATCTTGCAAGTCTATAGTCACCTATTATGTGTTATGATCCGTTAACCCCAAGTGACAATAATCGGGATACTTACCGGTGATGACCGTAGTTTGAGGAGTTCATGTATTCACTATGTGTTAATGCTTTGTTCCGGTACTCTATTAAAAGGAGGCCTTAATATCCCTTAGTTTACGTAAGGACCCCGCTGCCACGGGAGAGTTGGACAAAAGATGTCATGCAAGTTCTTTTCCATAAGCTCGTATGACTATGTTCGGAATACATGCCTACATTATATCAATGAACTGGAGCTAGTTCTGTGTCACCCTAGGCTATGACTGTTACATGATGAACCGCATCCGGCATAATTCTCCATCACTGATCCATTGCCTACGAGCTTTCCATACATTGTTCTTCGCTTATTTACTTTCCCGTTGCTATTGCTATCATCACTACAAAATACCAAAAACATCACTTTTACTACTGTACCTTTTGTTACCGTTACCACTACTATCATATTACTTTTCTACTAAATACTTTGCTGCAGATACTAAGTTTCCAGGTGTGGTTGAATTGACAACTCAGCTGCTAATACTTGAGAGTATTCTTTGGCTCCCCTTGTGTCGAATTAATAAATTTGGGTTGAATACTTTACCCTCGAAAACTGTTGTGATCCCCTATACTTTTGGGTTATCAGTATGCTAATCTTGTTCTAGAAGTCATGTTACTAGACCATGGTGAACCTACGAACTATGAAGAAGCTACAATGAGCCCGAATTCCGATAAATGGGTTGAGGCCATTAAATCTGAGATAGGATCCATGTATGAGAACAAAGTGTGGACTATGGTGAACTTGCCTGATGATCGGCAAGCCATTGAGAATAAATGGACCTTTAAGAAGAAGACCGACACTAATGGTAATGTCACCGTCTACAAAGCTCGACTTGTCGCAAAAGGTTTTTGACAAGTTTAAGGGGTTGACTATGATGAGACCTTCTCACCCGTAGCGATGGTTAAGTCAGTCCGAATCATGTTAGCAATTGCCGCATTTTATGATTATGAAATTTGGCAAATGGACATCAAAACTGCATTCCTTAATGTATTTCTTAAAGAAGAGTTGTATATGATGCAACCGGAAGGTTTTGTTGATCCTAAAGGTGCTAACAAAGTGTGCGAGATCGAGCAATCCATCTATGGACTGGTGCAAGCATCTCGGAGTTGGAATTTACGCTTTGATGAGGTGATCAAAGCATATGGTTTTATACAGACTTTCGGTGAAGCCTGTGTTTACAAGAAAGTGAGTGGGAGCTCTATAGCATTTATGATATTATATGTAGATGACATATTGTTGATTGGAAATGATATATAATTTTTGGATAGCATAAAAGGATACTTGAATAAAAGTTTTTCAATGAAAGACCTCGATGAAGCCGCTTATATATTGGGCATCAAGATCTATAGAGATAGATCAAGACGCTTAATAGGACTTTCACGGAGCACATACCTTGACAAAGTTTTGAAGAAGTTCAAAATGGATCAGTCAAAGAAAGGGTTCTTGCATGTGTTGCAAGGTGTGAAATTGAGTCAGACTCAAAGCCCGACCACTACAGAAGATAGAGAGAAAATGAAAGGCATTCCCTATGCCTCGGCCATAGGTTCTATCATGTATGCTATGTTGTGTACCATACCTGTTGTGTGCCTTGCCATAAGTCTGGCAAGGTGTTGGTGTCAGAACCGGCCGATCTCGGGTCGGGGGTCCCGAACTGTGCGTCATTCGGATGAAGGTAACAAGGGTCAAAGGGAACACGGTATTTACCCAGGTTAGGGCCCTCTTAATGGAGGTAAGACCCTACGTCCTGCTTGATTGTATTTGATGAGTATAGGGGTTACAAGAGTCAATCTACCTTGAGACCGTAATGGCTAAACCCTAATTGTTTAGCCTATGTGAATTTTGATAGCCTCTATGGACTAAACCCTCCGGTTTATATACACACTGGAGGGGCCTAGGGTTGTACAGAGTTGGCTTCTAAAGGAAGGAAATTACATATCCGGACACCAATCTTGCCATCCACGCATAGGAGAGTCCTACCCGGACACGGGGGAAAGTCTTCCGCTTTGTATCTTCATGGCCCATCAGTCCGGCCCATATAGAATAGCCCAGACACCTGAGGACCCCCTAATCCAGGACTCCCTCAGTAGCCCCTGAACTGGCCTTCAAATGACAATCTAGTATCCAGCTTATGTCTTCGGATTTTTTAAGGTTGGTTCTTCACTATATATTGGGCGGATAACAATTCGGCCCTGGCTTCCTCGTTCCGCCTCTATGACTCCTTCCCAGTCACCACGATTTCCACGCACTGAATGGGAACGGTCCATAATTTTTTAACAAAAAGAAAACACCCTGCCACATAGGGATGACACCTATATAAGGAGGTCAGATCCCCCAAGTGCTATCCACATCATGCAGAAAAACACCAAGACTAGCCATGAAAAAGCTTCAAAACATGGCCAGCGCCCCAGGATCTTCTTCGCGCCCCCATGGCCCTCAAGAGGGTGATTGGCAGAGCTGCACAGTGCCTTATCTTCAGTTGAGTCGACTCCAGACATAGGGATATCTCCCCCTCGCAGATCTAGTCCCTGTACGGATGGGACTGGCCTTAATCGGCAATGACACGCTGGCCGGAAACTTCCCCAACCCCAATAAGGAGGAGAGGGTGTGCTTCGTTCCATTCCTTTTGCGGGGCTTAGGATTTCCGATCCATCCCTTTCTCATGGGTCTATTGGAATTTTACGGCATCCAGCTGCACAACCTTACCCCAGGTTCGATTCTGCACATCTCAGGTTTTGTTTCCCTTCGCGAACTGTTCCTGGGCTGCGAGGCCCATTTCGAGCTATGGAGAACGTTCTTTTGCCTCATCCCCCGCCATCGAGGACGTTCTATATTTGAAGTGGTCGGCATCGAAGTATGGCGTATAGACAGATCAGGCTACCCCATCGGAACTCCCAAAGATATATATATCCAGAGTGGTCTTCGGAGTGGTTTTATATAGACGATGTCCCACTACTGGACCCTGTTCGGCGCAGCCTCCCTGAATTTTCCAGTGCTCCTCTAAAGAAGTGCCTCAACTGGCGTCCCCGAAGTCCCAAAGAGGAAGACAGTGCATAAATAAAAAGGTTGGTCAGCAAGGTCAGATTACTAGCTCATACCGGGCTATGGTTAATCGAAGTCATGGACATTGCAATAAAAGGATGTATCCAGCCTCTCCAGTCCAGAGTAACTCCTTTATGGTGCTACAACGGGGAAGATGGCGCATCTCGTTACAGATGCAAGGGTCCGAATACCCTGGCCGAACTGGCCATGATCTTGACCGATCTGTATAAGGGTCAAAAAGAAGACTTCCTCTGCTTAAACTGCCGAGAAGGTTATTTCATGTACAACCCCGTTGAATGGGCAAGATTTTGATTACCCGTGTAGCTTTACTATTGTCATGGCATGCTAATCAAATTGTTCTTTGTTGTCATAAAATAGTCATGGAGGAAGATGACCGAGGATGTTCACTGTCCTGCTCTGCAGCCAGAGGATCACAACTGCGACGAAGACCTTGGCTTCCGCGAGGATCCAGATATTTACATAGAGTTCGATGATGGAGTATTTTATCAGGTGAGACTTAACGGCTCAGAAGTAGCTATTACAGCCGACTATCCCCACCCCCACTCCTTCTCAGTTGTAAGTATTCAGAGAGATTTCTCCAAAGGAAGTCCCTACTTGCATCTTTATCCATTGTACTAAACAGTACTTCATAGGATTGGCGCTCGGCAAGCCGCACCCCCTCGAGGGCGGCCCCTACACAGGGCAATTGTTCAAAACGAAAGGAGACCGGGAGCGGCGTAGAGCCCCCACCATCTTCAAAGAGGTATGTCCATTTGATATGTGCCTGGGCACGAGTTCGTATTGTTAAAATTCCCTTTTGATTCAGGAGGAGCATGCGGTAGACAGTGCAAAAACGCCCCGCTAGCCATATGTCAGCCAATCCGGCACCGGACTCATCAACTAGGACGAGGGTTGATGAAATGCCAGTTCCGCCCCCTCATGAGGATTCAGACGACGTATCTGTCACGAATTCCGAGGTGGAGAGCGTCATGAATCACCGTCGGCTGAAAGAGGCCATGCGCGCTCCATCCTTTTCTATGTAGGAATTTACCGCACTCAGTTTGGTGGATACATATATCCAAGACGCTCGAGACAGACTTGCTAGAGTTACTCAATTGTTATCAAAGGATATACAAGTAAGAGTTTGTACAATTTTAATAGACATATGACAGTAGCCCCCGAGACTTGAAGCGGTGAGGCCAACCGATTTAAGGATCAATATGACCTGCCGATTCTTAAGGAGAAGAATAATGCGTTGTTCGAGGAGCTAAAAACAAACCAGACACAGCTTAATGTCGTCACCGCTGAACTTTCGGAAATGAAAAAGGCCACAATGCCCACTTCCGAGAAGAATAAACATGAGGAGCAAAAAGAGAAACAATCCGAAGAGATAAGGAGCCTAAAGGCTCAACTATCGGTCACTCGCAAAGAGAATGACAGATTGAAGGGAGACATGTTCGGTATGACCTTTAAAACCATCAGATAGACTCATATTAGTCCACAATTCGGAATGTCATAACTCTGTTGCTGCAGGTCTATTAACAGGTCGGCCCGAAAAAGAAGTATCTGGATTTCAAGATGACGTGCTTAAGGAACTGTCCGTGGTGCATGAGGGGGCCCGAAAAGCCATGAAGAATATGGCCAAGGCTTTATGGCCATCCGATACCCCTCCAGAAAGTATGGAGGGTTTGGCGAGCCTCTTCAAAGGTGCCCAGTGCCACTTTGAGCTATGGAAGGCGTCCGCCTACCGCGAAGGCGCACGAGAAGCTTGGCCAATGGTGAAAACACGCTTTACAGAGTTAGATCTGAATCATATGGCCCGAGTAGGACTGAAGGGGCAAGACAGGAAAGAAATTCCGATGAACTTGGTGTATGACCAAGAAATGATAGCTGCTAAATATTCACAAGAAGACTGTAGTTTAGACAGTCTTATAGATAGTATAGATAAGGAGTAGGCATTTGAGTCAATGCATCAATGTACTTCTATTCTTAAATTTGTATATCCAACCAAACATGTGAGAATTTGTCATCGCAGACTTTCGGCTTCGGCCTCTGGACCCATAAGGTGGAGTGTTTTCGGATACTATTGTGGAATGTAAAATCATCTCTTATGTCCGGAAACCAGGCAATCCAGTCATATGGCTCGAACAGACAAAAACTCAGCTCGGGGAGGTATGTTATATTACTTATGTAAGAAACATCTTCCAAGGAGAATAGTTCTGTTAAAGGTTCGTTTCCTTGGGTTGGCACGCTTAATTGTGCGTGCTAAGACTTGGATCCGAACTACAGGAAACCTGGCTAGAATTTATTTGTTTTGAAGAGTTACAAAAATGTAACAATGTGTCGTTGTTTGCCGATTATTCTCTGAAGAATGCTAGCTTTTGGCTTCGCCCGTCTGAGGTACAGGTCTGGATTACCCGGTTATAACAATCGCAGAGGTGCTCCCTTTACACCCTAGCCAAACAATCAGGAACGTAGGGTGTAAACACAGGAACAAGGCAACCCAGCTTGGCCAAAACGTAAGTCATAGAGGTGCATATAATGGCAAAAGGGTGTATATAAACAAACGACATAGACAATGTGAGCTCCAGGCTCTGAAAAAAAAGTTTGGTTAAAGAAGCCCCCAGTCATGGTGGGGTGTATACATTTAAAGATGTGTACCCCTTAAAAGTTCGGCCTATCTGAACATATTCCATAAAATGTATAAAAACGAGAAAACCAAAAATAAATGAAGAGGAGAAAAAGGGGATGAAAAAACGCGGCCGAACTTATGCATAGAATCTTCAGAGTCGAGGAGCATTCCATGGATTCGGCTCGAGGCAATTATCCGACGCATTACGAAAGCGATAGGCTCCCCCTGTGAGAACTTCATCTATAATGAAGGAGCCCTCCCATTTTGGTTTTTGCTTGTCTTTCTTCTTCTTTGGGAGGCATAGAATGAGTTCGCAGACATTATAAGTCTTGGCCCACAGTTTTCTGCTTTGGTATCTCCAAGCTTGTTGTTGATAAAATGCGGAACGGGCTCGTGCAATATCACGGTCCTCCTCCAGGCCGTCTAGGTCGTCCTGCCAATCGAGCTCGGCTTCTCTCGAGGTGAGTCATCAATAATGTCGCAGGGCAAGACAGCCTCTGTGCCATACACCATGAAAAAAGGTGTGTATCTGGTCGTGCGATTAGGCGTAGTCTGCAGTGCCCAAAGCACAGAATCGAGTTCCTCAACCCAGTGCTTATTTGACTCCCATAGGGATCGCACCAGTCTAGGTTTGATGCCGCTCATTATCAGGCCATTAGCCCGTTCGACCTGACGGTTTGTTTGAGGGTGGTATACCAACTTAATGCCCAAGTTAGCGCACCAATTTTTTACTTCATCGGCTGTGAAATTGGAGCCATTATCAGTGTTGATGTTGTGCGGGACGCCATAACAGTGTACCACACCGGATATAAAGTCAATCACTGGCCCTGCTTCAGCTGTTTTACTGGTTTGGCCTCTATCCACTTAGTAAATTTATTCACCATAACCATTAAATATTTATTCTTGTGGCTTCCCCCCTTTAAGGGGTCTGGCCATATCTAGCCCCCATAATGCAAAAGGCCAAGTGATGGGGATTGTTCTTAAGGCATTGGGCAGCATATGACTTTGGTTGGTGGAAAGATGACATCCCACACAATGTTGCACAAGGGCATGTGCGTCTGCTCGGGCCGTTGGCCAAAAGAAGCCTGTATGGAAGGCCTTTTTTACAAGGGCCCGAGCTGCAGCGTGATGGCCACTAGACCAGCAACATGTATTTGTGCCAAGAGCTATCGTCCCTCCTCTTCGGAGATGCACCTTTGAAGGACTCGAGTAGTACTTTTCTTGTATAGTTCACCTTCCTGGACTTTATAGGCTTTAGAGCGTCGAACTATGTGACGGGCCTCATTTTGATCATCAGGAAGCTCCTGCCTATTAAGGTAGGCCAGGAAGGGTTCGATCCAAGGAGCAATAATGGCCATGATTATATGGGCGGAAGGTGTTATTTCGGTGGCCGAACCCCCGATGACATCCGTATTGTGTTCGGTTGCTGGGGGTATGAGCGGGTCCGGGCTAGTACCTCCACTCTCATCCTTCCATACCATAGATGGCTTAAAAACCCTTGCCACAAAGGTGTTAGGCGGGATGGGATCGCGTTTAGCGCCAATTCGAGCGAGGATGTCCGCTGCCTGGTTACTATCTCAAGAAACATGATGGAACTCAAGCCCCTCAAACCGAGCCGATATTTTAAGTACGGCGTTTCGGTATGCCGCCATTTTTGGATTTTTTGCATCAAACTCTCCATTTATTTTGGATATCACAAGGTTTGAATCCCCGCGTACCTCTAGGCGTTGTATGCCCATGGAGACAGCCATTCGGAGGCCGTGTAGAAGAGCCTCGTATTCGGGTGCATTATTGGAGTCTGTATCCATTATTTGCAGCATGCAGACTATGTCCCCCGTAGGGGATGTCAAAATGACACTAGCCCCTAGTCCGAATAACATTTTAGAGCCGTCAAAGTACATAGTCCAGTTGGAGTATGTACTCTACTCTTTAGGGAGTTCGGCTTCTGTCCACTCGGCGACAAAGTCGGCCAACACCTGAGACTTTATAGCTCGGCGCAACTTGTATGTTATTTCAAATGGTAAGAGCCCAATGGCCCATTTGGCTATGTGGCCGGTGGCATCTCGATTATTTATAATGTCACTGAGTGGTACTTCGGATGCCACCATGATCTAACGCTCTTGAAAAAGTGCCGCAGCTATGCCATAAAGACTGCATAAGCTATCTTCTGGTAGTGAGGGTATCAGGATTTGCATGGTGTGAGGACCGCCGATACGTAGTATACTTGTTTTTGGATGGGGAATTTGTGTCCCTCTTCCTCTCGCTCGACGACGAGCACAACGCTCACAACTAGGTGAGTCATGGATATGTAGAGCAACATAGGCTCGCCAACACTTGGGGCGGCTAGGATTGGGTTACCTGCTAGCAATGTTTTTATCTCATCCAATCCGGCTGTTGCCGCATTCGTCCATTCGAAGTGATCGGTGCGTCGGAGTAGTCAATAGAGTTGTAATGCATTTTCTCCCAATCTGGAGATGAAGCAGCTTAAGGCTGCCACGCACCCAGCTAGTTTATGGACATGTGCTACCTCTTGAGCATGCGTTGGTTTTCCCTTGAAGAGAAAAGGGTGATGCAGCAAAGTAGCGTAAGTATTTCCCTCAGTTTTTGAAAACCAAGGTATCAATCCAGTGGGAGACAACGCACAAGTCACCTAGTACCTGCACAAACAATCAAGAACCTCGCAACCAACGAGATAAAGGGGTTGTCAATCCCTTCACGATCACTTGCGGAAGTGAGATCTGATAGAGATAGTAAGATATTTTTGGTATTTTGTTGTATAGATTGGAAAGTAAAGATTGCAAAATAGTAAACGAGATGCGATAATAAAAGAGATGCAATATAATAAGAAAGAGACCCGGGGGCCATAGGTTTCACTAGTGGCTTCTCTCATGATAGCATGTATTACGGTGGGTGAACAAATTACCGCTGAGCGATTGATAGAAAAGTGCATAGTTATGAAGATATCTAAGGCAATGATCATGAATATAGGCATCACGTCCGTGTCAAGTAGATCAAAGCGATTCTGCATCTACTACTATTACTCCACACATCGACCGCTATCCAGCATGCATTTAGAGTATTAAGTTCATAAGAACAGAGTAACACATTAAGCACAATGACATGATGTAGAGGGATAAACTCAAGTAATATGACATAAACCCCATCTTTTTATCCTCGATGCCAACAATACAATACGTGCCATGATGCCCCTACTGTCACTGCAAAAGGACACCGCAAGATTGAACCCAAAGCTAAGCACTTCTCCCATTGCAAGAAAGATCAATCTAGTAGGCCAAACTAAACAGATAATTCGAAGAGACTTGCAAAGATATCAAATCATGCATATAAGAATTCAGAGAAGAAGCAAATAATATTCATAGATAATCAAGTTCATAAACCCACAATTCATCGGATCTCGGCAAACACACCGCAAGAGAGTATTACATCGAATAGATCTCCAAGAACATCGAGGAGAACTTTGTATTGAAGATCAAAGAGAGAGAAGAAGCCATCTAGATAATAACTATGGACCCGAAGGTCTGTGGTAAACTACTCACGCTTCATCGAAGAGGCTATGGTGTTGATGTAGAAGCCCTCCGTGATCGATCCCCCCTCCGGCAGATCGCCGGAAAAGGCCCCAAGATGGGATCTCATGGGTACAGAAGGTTGCGGCAGTGGAAAAGTGGTTTCATGGTTCCTCCTGGTGTTTATAGGGTATAAGAGTATATATAGGCGAAATAAGTACGTCGATGGAGCCCCGCAGGGCCCACGAGGGTGGGGGCGTGCCTACCCCCCTGGGCGCGCCCTTCTGCCTCATGGCTGCCTCACGGAGTTCCAGACTTCCACTCCAAGTCTCCTGGTTTGCTTTTGGTCCAAGAAAGATCATCACGAAGGTTTCATTCCGTTTGGATTCCGTTTGGTATTCCTTTTTGCGAAACACTGAAATAGGCAAAAAAAACAGAAACTTGCACTGGGCCTCCGGTTAATAGGTTACTCCCAAAAATAATATAGAAGAGCATATTAAAGCCCATTAAACATCCAAAATAGATAATATAATAGCATGGAACGATCAAAAATTATAGATACGTTGGAGACATATCAAGCATCCCCAAGCTTAATTCCTTCTCGTCCTCGAGTAGGTAAATGATAAAAACAGAATTTTTGATGTGGAATGCTACCTAACATATTTATCAATGTAATTTTCTTTATTGTGGTATATGAATGTTCAGATCCGAAAGATTCAAGACAAAAGTTTAATATTGACATAAAAATAATAATACCTCAAGCATACTAACAAAGTAATTATGTCCTCTCAAAATAACATGGACAAAGAAAGTTCATCCCTACAAAATCATATAGTTTGGTTATGCTTCATCTTCGTCACACAAAATATTCAAATCATGCACAACCTCGATGACAAGCCAAGCAATTGTTTCATACTTTAGTAATCTCAAGCCTTTTCAACTTTCACGCAATACATGAGCGTGAGCCATGGAAATAGCACTATACATGGAATAGAGTGGTGGTTGTGGAGAACACAAAGAGGAAGATGGTCTCACATCAACTAGGCGTATCAATGGGCTATGGAGATGCCCATCAAATGATGTCAATGTGAAAGAGTAGGGATTGCCATGCAACGGATGCACTAGAGCTATAAATGTATGAAAGCTCAACAAAAGAAACTAAGTGGGTGTGCATCCAACTTGCTTGCTCACGAAGATCTAGGGCATTGAGGAAGCCCATCGTTGGAATATTCAAGCCAAGTTCTATAATGAAAATTACCCACTAGTATATGAAAGTGACAAAATAAGAGACTCTCTATCATGCAGATCATGGTGCTACTTTGAAGCACAAGTGTGGAAAAGGGATAGTAGAATTGTCCCTTCTCTCTTTTTCTCTCATTTTTTCCTCTTTTATTTCTTTTTTTGGGCCTTCCTTTTTTGGCATTTCTCTTTTTTTCCTCACGTTGGACAATGCTCTAATAATGATGATCATCACACTTCTATTTATTTACAACTCAAAGATTACAACTCAATACTTAGAACAAAAATATGACTCTATATTGTGCCTCCGGCGGTGTAAGGGGATGTGCAATGAATCAAGAGTGACATGTATGAAAGAATTTTGAACGGTGGCTTTGCCACAAATACGATGTCAACTACATGATCATGCAAGGAAATATGACAATGATGGAGCATGTCATAATAAATGGAACGGTGGAAAGTTGCATGGCAATATATCTCGGAATGGCTATGGAAATGCCATAATAGGTAGGTGGCTATTTTGAGGAAGGTAAATGGTAAGTTTGTGGTACCGGCGAAAGTTGCGCGGTACTAGAGAGGCTACCAATGGTGGAAGGCTGAGAGTGCGTATAATCCATGGACTCAACATTAGTCATAAAGAACTCACATACTTATTGCAAAAATCTACAAGTCATCAAAAACCACGCACTACACGCATGCTCCTAGGGGGGATAGATTGGTAGGAAAGACCATCGCTTGTCCCCGACCGCCACGCATAAGGAAGACAATCAAAGAACACCTCATGTTTCAAATTTGTTACATAACGTTTACCATACGTGCATGCTACGGGACTTGCAAACCTCAACACAAGTATTTCTCAAATTCACAATTACTCAACTAGCATGACTCTAATATCACCATCCTCATGTCTCAAAACAGTCATCAAGTATCAAACTTCTCCTACTATTCAACGCACTTTATATGAAAGTTCTTATTATAACCATCTTGGATGCCCATCATATTAGGACTAATTTTATAACGAAAGCAAATTACCATGCTGTTCTAAAAGACTCTCAAAATAATACAAGTGAAGCATGAGAGATCAATAATTTCTACAAAATAAAATCACCACCGTGCTCTAAAAAGATATAAGTGAAGCACTAGAGCAAAATTGTATAGCTCAAAAGATATAATTGAAGCACATAGAGTATTCTAATAAATTCCGATTCATGCGTGTCTCTCCCAAAAGGTGTGTACAACAAGGCTGATTGTGGTAAACTAAAAAGCAAAGACTCAAATCATACAAAACTCTCCAAGCAAAACACATATCATGTGGTGAATAAAAATATAGTCTCAAGTAAAGTTACCAATAGACGAAGATGAAAGAGGTGATGCCTTTCGGGGCATCCCCAAGCTTAGGCTTTTGGTTGTCCTTGAATTTTACCTTGGGGTGCCTTGGGTTCCACTTCTTGTTCCAAAATCCATCAAATCTTTACCCAAAAACTTGAAAACTTCACAACACAAAACTCAACAGAAAATCTTGTGAACTCCGTTAGTATAAAAAAATAAACCACCACTTTAAGGTACTGTAATTAACTCATTCTTTATTTATATTGGTGTTAAACCTACTGTATTTCAACTTCTCTATGGTTCATACCCCCTGATACTAGCCATAAATGCATCAAAATAAGCAAACAACACGCGAAAAACATAATCTGTCAAAAACAGAACAGTCTGTAGCAATCTGTAGGTTTCGGATACTTCTGTAAGTCCAAAAATTGTGAAAAATTAGGATGAGCAGGTAAATTTGTATGTTAATCTACTGCAGTCGGAATTGGTATTTTATCGCTCTCTGGTAAAAAATGAAAATTATTTTGGTGAGTGCATACTTTCTGTTTTTATCAGCAAGATCAAACAACAATCACCCAAGAAGATCCTAAAGGCTTTACTTGGCACAAACACTAATTCAAACATAAAAAACACAATCATAACAGAGGCTAGATAAATTATTTATTACTAAACAGGAACAAAAAGTAAAGAAGAAAAATAAAATTGGGTTGCCTCCCAACAAGCGCTATTCTTTAAAGCCATTAAGCTAGGCATCTATAATTTTAATGATGCTCACATGAAAGATATCAATTGAAACACGAAGGGAGCATCATGAAGCATATTAAAATCACATATAAGCCTAACATAGTTCCTATGCATAGGCATTATATAAGCAAACAAATTATCAAGACAAGCAAAAACCAGCATATGCAAGGAATGAGAAAGAAACAATAGCAATATCAACATAACGAGAGGTAATTTAGCGACACGAAAATTTCTACAACCATATTTTCCTCTCTCATAATAATTACATGTAGGATCATAATCAAATTCAACAATATAGCTATCACATAAAATTTTCTCTTCATGATCCACATGCATGCAAAGTTGACACTCTTCCAAAATAGTGGGATTAACATTAACTAAAGCCATGACCTCTCCAAACCCACTTTTATCAAAAATTTCATATGATTGAACATTCTCCAAATATGTGGGATCTAAAGTTGACACTCTTCCAAACCCACTTTCAATAATATTGCAAACGCTATTATCAATATCATATTCATCATGGGGCTTAAATAAATTTTCAAGTTGATAAGAAGAATCACCACAATCATGATCATTCCAACAAGTAGCGGACATAGAAAAACTAGCATCCCCAAGCTTAGGGTTTTGTATATTACTAGCAAAATTGAAGTTAATAGAATTTATAATGACATCATTGCAATCATGCTTTTTATTCAAAGATCTACCGTGAATCACTTCATAAAGCACTTCATCGCAATTTTTAGATTCATGAATTTCAAGCAAAACCTCATAAAGTTAATCTCGTGCACTCAACAAACTAGCAATTGGTTCATCATAATTGGATCTTTTAAAAAGATTAGCAAGAGGATGAGGATCCATATCAATAGATTTTTAGCAAGCGAAGATGCAAGCAAATAGAAGGCACATGGTAATACGAGCAAACAGAAGGACGAACAGAAGAGGGGCGAAGAAAAGGCAAATCTTTTCGAAAATCGTTTTAGAAGTGGGGAGAGGAAAATGAGAGGCGAATGGCAAATAATGTAATGCAAGGGAGAAGAGTTTATGATGGGTACTTGGTATGTCTTGACTTGGCATAGATCTCCTCGGCAACGGTGCTAGAAATCCTTCTTGCTACCTCTTGAGCATGCGTTGGTTTTCCCTTGAAGAGGAAAGGGTGATGCAGCAAAGTAGCGTAAGTATTTCCCTTAGTTTTTGAGAACCAAGGTGGCGGCGGCGAAAGTTAAGGCCCACCGTACAACACGACCAAAAACTGAGGGAAATACTTTCGCTACTTTGCTGCATCACCCTTTCCTCTTCAAGGGAAAACCAACGCATGCTCAAGAGGTAGCAAGAAGGATTTCTGGCGCCGTTGCCGGGGAGATCTACGCCAAGTCAAGACATACCAAGTACCCATCATAAACTCTTCTCCCTCGCATTACATTATTTGCCATTCGCCTCTCGTTTTCCTCTCCCCACTTCTAAAATGATTTTCGAAAATCTTTGCCTTTTATTCGCCCCTCTTCCGTTCGTCTCTTTTTGCTTGCTTCTTGTGTGCTTGTGTGTTCGATTGATTGTTTGTCATGATGGCTCAAGATAATACTAAATTGTGTGACTTTTCCAATACCAACAATAATGATTTTATTAGCACTCCTATTTCTCCTACTACCGATGCCGAATCTTGTGAAATTAATACCACTTTGTTGAATCTTGTTATGGAAGATCAATTTTCTGGCCTTCCTAGTGAAGATGTCGCTACCCATCTAAACAACTTTGTTGATTTGTGTGATATGCAAAACAAGAAAGATGTGGATAATGATATTGTTAAATTGAAGCTATTTCCATTTTCGTTTAGAGATTGTGCTAAAACTAGGTTCTCTTCTTTGCCTAAAAATAGTATTGATTCATGGAATAAGTGCAAAGATGCTTTTATATCTAAGTATTTTCCTCTTGCTAAAATTATCTCCCTTATAAACGATATTATGAATTCTAAGCAACTTGATCATGAGCATGTTGCACAAGCTTGGGAGAGGATGAAATTAATGATACGTATTTGCGCTACTCATGGTTTGAATTTGTGTATGATTATACAAAAAATTTATGCCGGATTGAATTTTGCTTCTAGAAATCTATTAGATTCGGCCATGGGAGGCACTTTTATGGAAATCACTTTAGGAGAAGCTACTAAACTCCTAGACAATATTATGGTTAATTATTCTCAATGGCACATTGAAAGATCCGCTAGTAAAAAAAGTTCATGCAATTGAAGAGATTAATGTTTTGAGTGGAAAGATGGATGAACTTATGAAATTGTTTGCTAATAAAAGTGTTTCTTCCGATCCTAATGATATTCCTTTGTCCACTTTGATTGAGAATAATAATGAATCTATGGATGTGAATTTTGTTGGTAGGAACAATTTTGGTAACAACGCGTATAGAGGAAACTTTAATTCTAGGCCATTTCCTAGTAATTCCTCTAAAAATTATGGTAATTCCTACAACAACTCTTATGGAAATTTTAATAACATGCCCTCTGATTTTGAGATTAGTGTTAAAGAATTTATGAGTTCGCAAAAGAATTTCAATGCTTTGGTTGAAGAAAAATTGCTTAAGATTGATGAGTTGGCTAGGAACGTGAATAGAATTTCTCTTGATGTTGATTCTTTGAAAATTAGATCTATTCCACCTAAGCATGACATCAATGAGTCTCTCAAGGCCATGAGAATTTCCATTGATGAGTGCGAAGAAAGAACCGCTAGGATGCGTGCTAAAAAAGATTGCTTTCTAAAAGCGTGTTCTTCTTGTTTTCATGATAATAATGATGAAGATCTAAACATGATTGATGTGTCTCCTATTAAATCTTTGTTTTCCAATATTAATCTTGATAAAGATCGGACTGGAGATGAGTCAACTTCAGCTAAAAGGCATCCTAATGATTCAAAGTTTTTAGATCTTGATGCAAAAATTAATAAATGTGGGATTGAAGAGGCCAAAACTTTGCATAGCAATGAACCCACTATTTTGGATTTCAAGGAATTTAATTATGATAATTTCTCTTTGATAGATTGTATTTCCTTGTTGCAATCTGTTTTAAATTCTCCTCATGATTATGATCAAAATAAAGCTTTTACTAAACATATTGTTGATGCTTTGATGCAATCCCATGAAGAAAAGCTTGAACTAGAAGTTTCTATCCCTAAAAAACTTTATGATGAGTGGGAACCTACTATTAAAATTAATATTAAAGATTATGAATGCTATGTTTTATGTGATTTGGGTGCTAGTGTTTCCACGATTCCAAAACTTTGTGTGATGTGCTAGGCTTCCATGAATTTGATGATTGTTCTTTAAATTTGCATCTTGTGGATTCCACCATTAAGAAAAGTACGGGAAGAATTAAAGATGTTCTTATTGTTGCAAATAGGAATTATGTGCCCGTAGATTTCATTGTTCTTGATATAGGTTACAATCCTACATGTCCTATTATTCTTGGTAGACCTTTCCTTAGAACGACTGGTGCAATTATTGACATGAAAGAAGGAAATATTATATTCCAATTTCCGTTAAGGAAAGGCATGGAACACTTTCCTAGGAAGAAAATTAAATTACCTTATGAATCTATTATGAGAGCCACTTATGGATTGCATACCAAAGATCACAATACCTAGATCTATTCTTGCTTTTATGCCTAGCTAGGGGCGTTAAACGGTAGCGCTTGTTGGGAGGCAACCCAATTTTATTTTTGTTCTTTACTTTTTGTTCCTGTTTAGTAATAAATAATTTATCTATCCTCTGTTATGATTGTGTTTTTTATGTTTTAGTTAGTGTTTGTGCCAAGTAAAGCCTTTAGGATCTTCTTGGGTGATTGTTGTTTGATCTTGCTGATAAAAACCAAAAGTATGCGCTCACGAAAATAATTTTCATTTTTTTACCAGAGAGGGATAAAATACCAATTCCAACTGCAGTAGATCAATATACGAATTATCTTGGTCATCCTAATTTTTTAGAATTTTTGGAGTTACATAAGCATTCAAAACCTACAGATTGCTACAGATTGTTCTGTTTTTTACATATTATGTTTTTCGCGTGTTGTTTGCTTATTTTGATGCATCTATGGCTAGTATCGGGGGGTATGAACCATAGAGAAGTTGGAATACGGTAGGCTTAACACCAATATAATAAAGAATGAGTTAATTACAGTACCTTAAAGTGGTGGTTTATTTTCTTATACTAACGGAGCTCACAAGATTTTCTGTTGAGTTTTGTGTTGTGAAGTTTTCAAGTTTTTGGGTAAAGATTTGATGGATTTTGGAACAACGAGTGGCAAGAGCCTAAGTTTGGGGATGCCCAAGGCACCCCAAGGTAAAATTTAAGGACAACCAAAAGCCTAAGCTTGGGGATGCCTGAGGGAGTCCTGGATTAAGGGGTCCTCAGGCGTCCGGACTATGTAACACGGGCCGGACTAATGGGCTATGAAGATACAAGATAGAAGACTTCCTCCCGTGTCCGGATGGGACTCTCCATTGCATGGGTGGCAAGCTTGGCGATCAGATATGTAGATTCCTTCCTTTGTAAACCGACTCTGTACAACCCTAGGCCCCTCCGGTGTCTATATAAACCGGAGGTTTTAGTCCGTAGAGGCAATCACAATCATACATGCTAGACATCTAGGGTTTAGCCATTATGATCTCGTGGTAGATCAACTCTTGTAATCCTCATACTCATCAAGATCAATCAAGCAGGACGTAGGGTATTACCTCCATCAAGAGGGTCCGAAACTGGGTAAAACATCGTGTCCCCTGCCTCCTATTACCATCGACCTTAGAGCACAGTTCGGGACCCCCTACCCGAGATCGGCCGGTTTTGACACCGACATTGGTGCTTTGATTGAGAGTTCCGCTGCATCGTCACCAGAAGGTTCGATGGCTCCATCAATCATCTACAACAATGCTGCCCCTGGGGGAGGTTTTCCTCCCCGGTCAGATCTTTGTGTTCGGCGGCTTCGCACTGCGGGCATCTAGAGCAGATCGACAGGTACGCCCCAGGTCACCAGATTAGTTTTGGAAACTTGGATTATGTCGTTGACATCCAAGGAGACTTGATCTTCCAAGGATTCATGACCCCAACCTCCGCTCTGGCCTTAGAGCCGGAGCGCGTCGCCAGGTCTGAAGACGGGATATCTAAACCCGCCGGACTATCTGTGGCCACTAAGCCTAATACGGGAGAGCCGGAGGAAGCAGTGTCACTGGCAACCATCACAAAGCTGGACTCTTCCCTGGACACTGGCTTCGAACTCTCGGAGTCAGCATCGTGTGAGCTCGGCCGAGGAATCCCCTTCCCGCCATACTCCACGGATTCTCTTCTCCCTGGCCAAACCTCGCCTTTAAGCGAGGCTCTAGACTTGATGAGATCCCTCGTCATTACGAAGGAGCAATGTCCGAACCATGCCCAGCCTGGACTAGGGGCTGAGAACGGGTAACTTTATGTCCCACCCACCACCCACTTCATCGCCACTGTCGAGGACTTAACTAACATGCTCGATTACGGCTGCGAAGACATCGACGGTATGGACAATGATGCCAGAGAAGAGCAGGCCCAAAACCCGCCATTTACCGGACGCTGGACGGCCACCTCCTCGTATGACATGTACATGGTGGATACACCCAAGGAGGGTGACAGTGATAATGAGAAAAATCCAATAGAGGATAAACCTCTTGAGATACAATAAAACGCCGATGGCGCCACTCTAAATCACGCCGCAACAAAGACAACAATACCCCGGACGATGCCGAAGACCAAGAAGACCCCGTCGAGCAAAACTCTGAACAAGATGATCAAGAGGATGGGCAAGTTAGCCCTGATGAACAGGCCGCAAACGAAGACTCGGAGGACAGTAATTACATTCCACTCTCCGAGGATGAGGTGAGCCTCAGTGACGAAGACTTTATCGTGCCTGAGGAACCTCTAGAGCAGGAGCGCTTCAAGAAACGGCTAATAGCCACTACAAGGAGTTTGAAAAAGAAACAACAGCAACTTCAAGCTGATCAAGATCTACTCAATGACAGATGGACTAATGTCCTGGCAGCTGAGGAATACGGCCTCGTGCGCCCAACCAAAAGTTACCCGAAGCGTAAACTGCTACCTCAATTCGATGATGAGGCACCTGAGCCCGTACCAGCAACACGTAATGCGGCTGACCGACCACCACGTGGCCGGGACAAAACATCAACTCAAGCCGATCACCGGCCCATACTATCTCACCGTAAAGGTAGAGACACAACGACTCAGGGATACACATATGACCTGCAGCAGGACCTAAAGAATAGAGCAGGTCCGGACAGGGCGATCTATGGATCGCGGGGGCGTGCCCCGACGCGCGATGACGGCTATCAAGCCAAACATGACAAGGATAATCATGCCCGGGCTGAAAGCCACAGACGGACTCCATCCGAACTACGTCGCAACCTGGCCCGATATAGACGCGCTGCACACCCCCTCTGCTTCACTGATGAAGTAATGGAGCATGAATTCCCAGAAGGGTTTAAACCCGTAAATATCGAATTATATGATGGAACAATAGATCCCGCAGTATGGATTAAGGACTTTCTTCTCCATATTCATATGGCCTGCGGTGATGATCTTCATGCCATCAAATACCTCCAGCTAAAACTCAAGGGACCAGGTCGGCACTGGTTGAACAGCCTGCCCGAAAACTCCATTGGCAGTTGGGAGGACTTGGAAGACGCCATCCACGACAAATTCCAAGGCACATACGTACGACCCCCGGATGCCGACGACTTAAGTCACATAGTTCAATAGCCCGGAGAGTCAGCAAGGAAATTCTAGACAAGGTTCTTAACTAAAAAGAACCAGATCATCGACTACCTGGATGCTGAAGCCCCAGCGGCCTTTAAGCACAGCATCCGCGACGAATGGCTCGCCCGACACCTCGTCCAAGAAAAGCTGAAGTCCATGGCGGCCCTCACGGCACTTATGACCCGCTTTTGTGCGAGCGAAGATAGTTGCCTAGCCCGTAGCAATCATAATGCAAGCGAACCTGGCACCTCCGAAGCCAAGAATAGCAATGGCAAGCCCCGACGCAATAGGCATAAGCATCGAAATAATGGTGAAAATACCGATGACATGGCGGTCAACGCCGGATTCAGTGGCTCCAAGTCCGGTCAGCGGAAGGAGCCATATAAAAGGAACAGTCCGGGCTCTTCCAGCTTGGACCGCAAACTTGATACTTCTCCAACATATCTATAATTTTTGATTACTCCATGCTATATTATCTACTATTTTGGACATTATTGGGCTTTATTATCCACTTTTATATTATTTTTGGGACTAACCTATTAACCGGAGGCCCGACCCAGAATTGTTGTTTTTGCCTATTTCAGAGTTCCGCAGAAAAGGAATATCAAACGGAGTCCAAACAGAATGAAACCTTCGGGAACATGATTTTCGGAACGAACAAGATCTAGGAGACTTGGACCCTACGTCAAGAAATAAAGGAGGAAGCCACGAGGTAGGGGGCGCACCTACCCCCCCAGCCGCGCCCTCCACCCTCATGGGCCCCCTGTTGCTCCACCGACGTACTCCTTCCTCCTATATATACCTACGTACCCCCAAACGATCAAAAATGGAGCCAAAACCCTAATTCCACCACCGTAACTTTCTGTATCCATGAGATCCCATCTTGGGGCCTGTTCTGGAACTCCGCCGGAAGGGCATCCATCACGGAGGGCTTCTACATCAACACCATAGCCTCTCCGATGAAGTGTGAGTAGTTTACCTCAGACCTTCGGGTCCATAGTTATTAGCTAGATGGCTTCTTCTCCCTTTTTGGATCTCAATACAATGTTCTCCCCCTCCCTTGTGGATATCTATTCGATGTAATCTTCTTTTTGCGGTGTGTTTGTTGAGACCGATGAATTGTGGGTTTATGATCAAGATTATCTATGAACAATATTTGAATCTTCTCTGAATTCTTTTATGTATGATTGGTTATCTTTGCAAGTCTCTTCGAATTACTAGTTTGGTTTGGCCTACTAGATTGATCTTTCTTTCAATGGGAGAAGTGCTTAGCTTTGGGTTCAATCTTGCGGTGTGCTTTCCCAGTGACAGTAGGGGCAGCAAGGCACGTATTGTATTGGTTCCATCGAGGATAACAAGATGGGTTTTTTATCATATTGCATGAATTTATCCCTCTACATCATGTCATCTTGCTTAAGGCGTTACTCTGTTTTCATGAACTTAATACTCTAGATGCATGCTGGATAGCGGTCGATGAGTGGAGTAATAGTAGTAGATGCAGGCAGGAGTCAGTCTACTTGTCTTGGACGTGATGCCTATATACATGATCATACCTAGATATTCTCATAACTATGCTCAATTCTGTCAATTGCTCAACAGTAATTCGTTCACCCACCGTAAAATACTTATGCTCTTGAGAGAAGCCACTAGTGAAACCTATGGCCCCCGGGTCTATCTTCATCATATTAATCTTCCAATACTTAGTTATTTCCTTTGCTTTTTACTTTGCTTTTATTTTACTTTGCATCTTTATCACAAAAATACCAAAAATATTATTCTACCATATATATCAGATCTCACTCTCGTAAGTGACCGTGAAGGGATTGACAACCCCTTATCGCGTTGGTTGCGAGGAGATGTTTGTTTTGTGCAGGTACAAGGGACTTGCGCATAGCCTCCTACTGGATTGATACCTTGGTTCTCAAAGCTGAGGGAAATACTTACACTAGTTTGCTGCATCATCCTTTCCTCTTCAAGGAAATCCAACGCAGTGCTCAAGAGGTAGCAAGAAGATTTCTGGCGCCGTTGCCGGGGAGGTTCGTGCAAGTCAAGATTTGACTCCCGACAAGGAGCCATTTCTGGCGCCGTTGTCGGGGAGTCTACGCAAAAGTCAACATACCAAGTAACCATCACAACCCTTATCTCCCGCATTACATTATTTGCCATTTGCATCTCGTTTTCCTCTCCCCCACTTCACCCTTGCCGTTTTATTCGCCCTCTCTCTCCCTATCCTCCCTCTCTTTCTCTATGTGCCTCTTTTTGCTTGCTTTTTGTTTGCTTGTGTGTTGGTTTGCTTGTTTGCCACAAGGGCTCTACCTAGATTTGGTGATCTTCACCTTAAAAGGTTAGAAGACATCGAAAGCAATGTCAGGATTTTGATGGTTTTGCAATTTGAGCATAATAATTTCTTCACAAACGAGCTTAAGGAACAGAAAAGTTTTATGAGTTTTATTAATAAAGAGCTCGATGATATGTCTAAAGAATTTGATGGTTTAAGATCCCAAATTGCTCGTCTTGAGAAATTGACTACTGAAATTTTGGATAAGCAGGCTACCTTAGTTAATAGGATGGCCGCTAAACTGGATTTTTGTGAAAATAAATATGAAGATCTAAAAGTTATTGATGTGTCCCCTATTAAATCTTTGTTTTGCAATATGAATCTTGATAATGATGCGACTGAATATGATCCACCTTTACCTAGAAGGCGTTCCAAAAATTCGGAGTTTTTAGATCTTGATGCTAAATTTGATGAAAGTGGGATTGAAGAAATTAAAACCCTAGATGTTGCTAAACCCACTATTTTGGATTTCAAGGAATTTAATTATGAAAATTGCTCTTTGATTGATTGTATTTCCTTGTTGCAATCCGTGCTAAATTCTCCTCATGCTTATAGTCAAAATAAAGCGTTTACTAAACATATCGTTGATGCCTTGATGCAATCTTATGAAGAAAAACTTGAGTTGGAAGTTTCTATCCCTAGAAAACTTTATGATGAGTGGGAACCAACTATTAAAATTAAATTAAAGATCATGAGTTCTATGCTTTATGTGATTTGGGTGCTAGTGTTTCCACGATTCCAAAGACTTTGTGTGATTTGTTAGGTTTCCGTGATTTTGATGATTGCTCTTTAAACTTGCACCTTGCGGATTCCACTATTAAGAAACCAATGGGAAGAATCAATGATGTTCTTATTGTCGCAAATAGGAATTATGTGCCCATAGATTTTATTGTTCTTGACATAGATTGCAATCCTTCATGTCCTATTATCCTTGGTAGACCTTTCCTTAGAACGATTGGTGCAATTATTGATATGAAGGAAGGAAATATTAGATTCCAATTTCCGTTAAGGAAAGGCATGGAACACTTTCCTAGAAAGAAAATTAAATTACCTTATGAATCTATTATGAGAGCCACTTATGGATTGCCTACCAAAGATGGCAATACCTAGATCTATCCTTGCTTTTTATGCCTAGCTAGGGGCGTTAAACGATAGCGCTTGTTGGGAGGCAACCCAATTTTATTTTTATTCCTTGCTTTTTGCTCCTGTTTAGTAATAAATAATTTACCTAGCCTCTGTTTTGGTTGTGTTTTTTTGTTTAATTAGTGTTTGTGCCAAGTAGAACCGTTGGGAAGACTTGGGGAAAGTCTTGATATCTTGCTGTAAAAAACAGAAACTTTAGCGCTCACAAGAACTGCTGCCATTTTTATTTGGAAAGTGATATTTAGTTAATTATTTTTTAAGATGATTAATAGATAAATTACTCACGTCCAGCAATTTATTTTAGAATTTTTGGGGTTCCAGATCTTGCGCTAGTTACAAATTACTACAGACTGTTCTGTTTTTGACAGATTCTGTTTTTCGTGTGTTGTTTGCTTATTTTGATGAATCTATGGCTAGTAAAATAGTTAATAAACCATATAGAGGTTGGAATACAGTAGGTTTAACACCAATATAAATAAGGAATGAGTTAATTACAGTACCTTGAAGGGGTCTTTTGTTTTCTTTCGCTAACGGAGCTCACGAGATTTTCTACTTTAAGTTTTGTGTTGTGAAGTTTTCAAGTTTTGGGTAAAGATTTGATGGATTATGGAACAAGGAGTGGCAAGAGCCTAAGCTTGAGGATGCCCATGGCACCCCTAAAATAATATAGGGACACCTAAAAGCCAAAGCTTTGGGATGCCCAGGAAGGCATTCCCTCTTTCGTCTACTTCCATCGGTAACTTTACTTGGAGCTATATTTTTATTCACCACATGATATGTGTTTTGCTTGGAGCGTCTTGTATGATTTGAGTCTTTGCTTTTTAGTTTACCACAATCATCCTTGCTGTACACACCTTTTGAGAGAGCCATACATGATTTGGAATTTGTTAGAATACTCTATGTGTTTCACTTATATCTTTTGAGTTATATAGTTTTGCTCTAGTACTTCACTTATATCTTTTAGAGCACGGTGGTGGATTTGTTTTATAGAAACTATTGATCTCTCATGCTTCACTTAGATTATTTTGAGAGTCTTAAATAGCATGGTAATTTGCTTAAATAATCCTAATATGCTAGGTATTCAAGATTAGTAAAAAAATCTTATGAGTGTTTTGAATACTAAGAGAAGTTTGATGCTTGATGATTGTTTTGAGATATGGAGGTAATAATATCAAAGTCGTGCTAGTTGAGTAGTTGTGAATTTGAGAAATGCTTGTGTTGAAGTTTGCAAGTCCCGTAGCATGCACGTATGGTAAACGTTATGTAACAAATTTGAAACATGAGGTGTTCTTTGATTGTCCTCCTTATGAGTGGCGGTCGGGGACGAGCGATGGTCTTTTCCTACCAATCTATCCCCCTAGGAGCATGCGCGTAGTGCTTGGTTTTTGATGACTTGTAGATTTTTGCAATAAGTATGTGGGTTATTTATGACTAATGTTGAGTCCATGGATTATACGCACTCTCACCCTTCCATCACTGCTAGCCTCTTCGGTACCGTGCATTGCCCTTTCTCACATTGAGAGTTGGTGCAAACTTCGCCGGTGCATCCAAACCCCGTGATATGATACACTCTTTCACACATAAACCTCCTTATATCTTCCTCAAAACATCCACCATACCTATCTATTATGGAATTTCCATAGCCATTCCGAGATATATTGCCATGCAACTTTCCACCATTCAGTTAATCATGACACATTCATCATTGTCATATTGCTTACCATGATCATGTAGTTGACATAGTATTTGTGCAAAGCCACCGTTCATAATTCTTTCATACATGTCACTCTTGGTTCATTGCATATCCGGTACACCATGGGAAGCATTCATATAGAGTCACCTTTTGTTCTAGCATCGAGTTGTAAATAAATAGAAGTGTGATCATCATCATTTTCTAGAGCATTGTCCCAAGTGAGGAATTAACCTTCTATATAAAAAAGATAGAGAAAAAGAGAGAAGGGACAATGCTACTATCCTTTGCCACACTTGTGCTTCAAAGTAGCACCATAATCTTTATGATAGAGAGTCTTTTGTTTTGTCACTTTCGTATACTACTGGGAATTTTTCATTATAGAACTTGGCTTGTATATTCTAACAATGGGCCTCCTCAAGTGCTCTAGGTCTTCGTGAGCAAGCAAGTTGGATGCACACCCACTTAGTTTCTTTTGTTGAGCTTTCATACATTTATAGCTCTAGTGCATCCATTGCATGGAAATCCCTACTCCTTGCATTAACATCAATCGATGGGAATCTCCATAGCCCATTGATTAACCTCGTTGATGTCAGACTTTCTTCTTTTTTTGTCTTCTCCACATAACCCCCATCATCATATTTTATTCCACCCATAGTGCTATGTCCATGGCTCGCGCTCATATATCGCGTGAAAGTTTATAGGTTTGAGATTACTAAAGTATGAAAAAATTGCTTGGCTTGTCATTGGGGTTGTGCATGATGAGAGCATTCTTGTGTGACGAAAATGGAGCATGACTAAACTATATGATTTTGTAGGGATGAACTTTCTTTGGCCATGTTATTTTGAGAAGACATAATTGCTTAGTTAGTATGCTTGAAGTATTATTAATTTTATGTCAATATGAACTTTTATCTTGAATCTTTCGGATCTGAATATTCATACCACAATTAAGAAGAATTACATTAAAATTATGCCAAGTAGCACTCCGCATCAAAATTATCTTTTTTATCATTTACCTACTCAAGGACGAGCAGGAATTAAGCTTGGGGATGCTTGATACGTCTCCAACGTATCTATAATTTTTTATTGCTCCATGCTATATTATCTACTGTTTTGGACATTATTGGGCTTTATTATCCACTTTTATATTATTTTTGGGACTAACCTATTAACCGGAGGCCCAGCCCAGAGTTGCTGTTTTTTGCCTATTTCAGAGTTTCACATAAAAGGAATATCAAACGGAGTCCAAACGGAATGAAACCTTTGGGAACGTGATTTTCGGAACGAACATGATCCACGAGACATGGACCCTATGTCAAGAAATAAAGGAGGAAGCCACGAGGTAGGGGGCGCGCCAACCCCCCAGGCGCGCCCTCCACCCTTGTGGGCCCCCTGTTGCTCCACCGACATACTCCTTCCTTCTATATATACCTACGTACCCCCAAACGATCAAAAACGGAGCCAAAACCCTAATTCCACCGCTGTAACTTTCTGTATCCACGAGATCCCATCTTGGGGCCTGTTCCGGAGCTCCGTCGGAGGGGGCATCCGTCACAGAGGGCTTCTACATCAACACCATACCCTCTCCGATGAAGTGTGAGTAGTTTACCTCAGACCTTCGGGTCCATAGTTATTAGCTAGATGGCTTCTCTCTTTTTGGATCTCAATACAATGTTCTCCCCCTCTCTTGTGGAGATCTATTCGATGTAATCTTCTTTTTGCGGTGTGTTTGTTGATACCGATGAATTGTGGGTTTATGATCAAGATTATCTATGAACAATATTTGAATCTTATGTGAATTCTTTTATGTATGATTGGTTATCTTTGCAAGTCTCTTCGAATTATCAGTTTGGTTTGGCCTACTAGATTGATCTTTCTTGCAATGGGAGAAGTGCTTAGCTTTGGGTTCAATCTTGCGGTGTCCTTTCCCAGTGATAGTAGGGGCAGCAAGGCACGTATTGTATTGTTGCCATCGAGGATAACAAGATGGGGTTTTTATCATATTGCATGAATTTATCCCTCTACATCATGTCATCTTGCTTAAGGCGTTACTCTGTTTTCATGAACTTAATACCCTAGATGCATGCTGGATAGCGGTCGGTGAGTGGAGTAATAGTAGTAGATGCAGGCAGGAGTCGGTCTACTTGTCTTGGACGTGATGCCTATATACATGATCATACCTAGATATTCTCATAACTATGCTCAATTCTGTCAATCGCTCAACAGTAATTCATTCACCCACCATAAAATAATTATGCTCTTGAGAGAAGCCACTAGTGAAACCTATGGCCCCCGGGTCTATCTTCATCATATTAATCTTCCAATACTTAGTTATTTCCTTTGCTTTTATTTTACTTTGCATATTTATCACAAAAATACCAAAAATATTATTCTATCATATCTATCAGATCTCACTCTCGTAAGTGACCGTAAAGGGATTGACAACCCCTTATCGCGTTGGTTGCGAGGAGTTATTTGTTTTGTGCAGGTACGAGGGACTTGCGCATAGCCTCCTACTGGATTGATACCTTGGTTCTCAAAACTGAGGGAAATACTTACGCTACTTTGCTGCATCATCCTTTCCTCTTCAAGGAAATCCAACGCAGTGCTCAAGAGGTAGCAAAACTCGATCGTCCATGTCAGATCCACGGCACCCCTGAAAAACCAGCCAATCATACCCACCAGAGTTGTTGGGTCTTTAAACAGGCCGGCAAGTTAAATGCCAAAGACAAGGAGAAGGGGTCGCAAAGCGAGAATGACGACGAGGAGCCCCGTCCGCCGAACACAGGGGGACAAAAGAAGTCTCCCCCCTAGGTAAAAACGGTGAACATGATATACGTTACCCATATCCCCAAGAGGGAGCGCAAACGTGCGCCCAGGGACATCTATGCAATAGAGCCAGACGCCCGAAAATTGAACCCATGGTCGTCCTGCCCGATCACCTTCGATCGCAGGGACCATCTAACCAGTATCCGTCACGGTGGTTCAGCCGTACTGGTCCTTGACCCAATTATTGATGGATTCCATCTCACGCGAGTCCTTGCTACCTCTTGAGCACTACGGTGGTTTTCCCTTGAAGAGGAAAGGGTGATGCAGCAAAGTAGAGTAAGTATTTCCATCAGTTTTTGAGAACCAAGGTATCAATCCAGTAGGAGGCCACGCACGAGTCCCTCGCACCTACACAAACAAATAAAATCCTCACGACCAATGCAATAAAGGGGTTGTCAATCCCTTCATGTTCACTTAAGAAAGTGAGATCTGATAGATATGATAAGATAATATTTTTTTGGTATTTTTATGATAAAGATGCAAAGCAAAGAAAGCAAAATAAACGGAAAAGGAAATAGCTTGTTGACGGAGGATTAATATGATAGACCCGGGGGCCATAGGTTTCACTAGTGGCTTCTCTCGAGAGCATAAGTATTACGGTGGGTAAACAAATTACTGTTGAGCAATTGACATAATTGAGCATAGTTATGAGAATATCTAGGTATGATCATGTATATAGGCATCACGTCTGAGACAAGTAGACCGACTCCTGCCTGCATCTACTACTATTTCTCCACACATCGACCGCTATCCATCATGCATCTAGAGTATTAAGTTCAAAAGAACAGAGTAACGCTTTAAGCAAGATGACATGATATAGAGGGATAAACTCATGCAATATGATATAAACCCCATCTTGTTATCCTCGATGGCAACAATACAATACAATACAATACGTGCCTTGCTGCCCCTACTATCACTAGGAAAGGACACCGCAAGATTGAACCCAGAGCTAAGCACTTCTCCCATTGCAAGAAAGATCAATCTAGTAGGCCAAGCCAAACTGATAATTCGAAGAGACTTGCAGAGATAACCAATCATACATAAAAGAATTCAGATAAGATTCAAATATTGTTCATAGATAAACTGGATCATAAACCAACAGTTCATTGGTCTCAACAAACACACCGCAAAAGAAGATTACATCGAATAGATCTCCACAAGAGAGGGGGAGAACTTTGTATTGAGATCCAAAAAGAGAGAAGAAGCCATCTAGCTAATAACTATGGACCCGAAGGTCTGATGTAAACTACTCACACTTCATCGGAGAGGCTATGGTGTTGATGTAGAAGCCCTCCGTGATCAATGCCCCTCTGGCGGAGCTCCGGAAAAGGCCCCAAGATGGGATCTCACGAATACAGAAAGTTACAGCGGTGGAATTAGGGTTTTGGCTCCGTATCTGGTAGTTTGGGGGTACGTAGGTATATATAGGAGGAAGAAGTACGTCAGTGGAGCAATGTGGGCCCCACGAGGGTGGAGGGCGCGCCTGGGGGGTAGGCGCGCCCCCCTACCTCATGCCCTCCTGGTTGCTTTCTTGACGTAGGGTCCAAGTCCTCTGGATCATGTTCATTCCGAAAATCACGTTGCCGAAGGTTTCATACCGTTTGGACGCCGTTTGATATTCTTTTTCTGCGAAACTCTGAAATAGGCAAAAAAACAGTAATTCTGGTCTGGGCCTCCGGTTAATAGGTTAGTCCCAAAAATAATATAAAAGTGTATAATAAAGCCCAATAATGTCCAAAACGGGATATAATATAGCATGGAACAATCAAAAATTATAGATACATTGGAGACGTATCAGTCCTCATGGACGGTGGCAGCAGCCTCAACCTGCTCTATCAGGATACAGTCCGCAAAATGGGCATCGATCCATCAAGGATCAAGCCCACAAAAACTACCTTTATAGGAGTAATACCAGGTGTAGTGGCCCGCTGCACGGGTTCAATCACATTGGAAGTTGTCTTTGGATCCCCGTACAACTTCCGAAGCGGAGAATTGATCTTCGACATCGTCCCCTTCCGCAGTGGCTATCACGCACTGCTCGGATGAACTGCATTTACTCGATTCAATGCGGTGCCACACTATGTTTATCTCAAACTTAAGATGCCCAGACCACGCGGTGTCATAACAGTCAATGGAAACAAAGAGCGCTCCCTCCGTACTGAGGAGCACACCGCGACCCTGGCAGCAGAAGTACAGAGCGGCCTTACCAAGCATAACCTTAATTCAGCGGCCAAGCTCCGGGACACTGTCAAACGAGCCCGGACTACTCTGCAGCAGGACAATCCAGCTCGTTAGCAGCTCAACTAGCAATTCGGCCTCCGTCTCAGTCCCGACCAAATGGCGGCGTACGTACCATGCGTACATAACTACGCACTCAAAATACCATGGACATAGACGGAGACGTAACTTGATTGTGGTCCATCTTGCGGCTCCCACACATACTTTTCCTTTTCCTTTTTACCATTTTTTGGTCTCTTCTCTATAGGCCCCTCTCGATGGCCTGATCATCGGTCCTTTTGAAGGATAGACACACCAAGGCGGCAACCAGTACAGACGTGTGGGGGAATCTCTAGATGTTCTTCTTGACGATCATTCTACTTGTTGTCGGGACCCACACGCAGCTCCCCCTTGGTCTTGGCATGTTAAAAAGCCAGGTTACTTATCACACTATTTGTACAAATACGCTTTGACATATTAATCAAACTATAATGGAAACAATTTGCGGCCCAACTTACATGGCACTAACTTACTACTTCATTTTATTTTGCTATTCTTATTGATTGCACCCGTACACTTTGGTACGCTTTAATTCGCCACGGGCTTCATTATGCTCCATACTACGGCAACAAAGTCCGAACACTTTGTACAGTATAGTTCGGCACCCCGAATTTTAGCATTACATGCATCGGCTCCGAATCATGTCTTTGGTCAATAGTTGGGTTGCCCGACTCATGTGCTTACTACCTTACGTTCTGCTCTATCGGCTAGGGTAGTAAAGGGAGAACTACTGCGATTGTGTTTCCCGTTCACCTGATTAAGCACCTCAGTAGAGAAAGCCGAAAACTGAGTGTCATGATAAGGCGAGAGCTGGTCAGCTATTCGGAGGTTAAAAATCTTTTGTTTTTCCGCATTATGCGATGAATCGGCCTCTACCCAATCAGGTGTCTACAACCCCCTAGTCCGAATTAAATACTAACTAGGGTTGTGCCTACATTTATATTGTCAAACTCCTATGGCTAAGTGAGAGATAAAGCCACATAGTCCGATTGCCTGGTTCGTTGCGCTAAACACCTCCTTCATGGACCAAACTCTTGGATCAAGAGTGTTTAGATTCCATTCCGAACACCCCTGTACTACCTACGTGGGGGCTGAAGCCGACGACTGGCCAACTCTCAGATTTAACAAAACGGCCGCACAGGAGGTAAAATTTTTAGACAACACACATTATATTACCTAACGGCTCTGTTTCATAATAAAGGAAGGGATAACATGAATGACTTCATTCAAAGATAATGTCTTTTGAACACTGGCCCTCTGCAATGCGAGATCCCTTCAGGACATCATCAAAATACCGCTCGGGCTTGCGGTGCTCCTTGCCCGCAGGCGGTCCCTCGGTCGCGAGCTTGACGGCGTCCATCTTCGCCCACTGCACCTTGACACGGGTGAAGGCCATCCGCACACCTTCAATGCAGACCGACCGCCTGATGGCATCAAGCCGAGGGCAGGCATTGACCAGCCGCTTCACGAGCCCGAAGTAGCCGCTGGGTATGGCTTCGGCAGGCCATAGACGAATTATCAAATCCTTCATGGCCAGTTCGGCCACCCTATGCAGTTCGGTCAGCTGTTTCAGCTGATCGCTAAAGGGCACCGGATGCTCTGGCGCAAGGTATTGCGACCAGAACAGCTTCACCGTTGAGCTCCCCTCTTTGGCTCGGAAGAATTCCGCAGCGTCGGCAACACTGCGCGGCAGATCCGCAAACGCCCCTGGAGAACTCCAAATGCGGGTCAGTAAGAGGAACCTTTTCTTCACATACTTGCTCTGCATAATAAAGGCCTTACCCGCCGCGATTTTTCTGGCCTCCTAAATTTCCAGGAGGGCGCCCTGGGCTTCAACCCGGGCATCGTGTGCGCTTTGGCGGGCCTTGGCAAGTTCGGACTCTTGATCCGCAATAATGCGCTCCAAGGACTCGCACTTCCTCACGATGTCCTGGAGCTCCTGCTGGACCTCACCAACCCTGGTCTCGTGTTTTTCGCGAGCGGCTTGTTCCTTTGCTGCTCTCTCCTGGGCTTCGGCCAACGCCTTCTTGAGGGTCTCCACCTCGGTCGCCGCTCCTACAAAATATCATTACACTATGGTAAACACAAATCATTCATCCTTTTTGAATCTACACAAGGTCATTGCATACCTTGATTGTCCTCCAGCTGTTTTTTCACGCGGCCGAGCTCTTGCTCGATCCGCTCCAGACACTGCTTCGCTCCGGAGACCTCAGCAGCATGAGAGGTCGCAGCCAGCAAAGACGCCTGCTTATTCACATAGACACGTATGGTTAGTCTCCTGCAAAAATTAGTTGATCCTCTGTCTGGATTTTCCTTTCGAACACCGGACAGTGTCTTAGGGGCTACTGTCCATACTGTGACATTCCTTTTGCATAAATTGCGTTTTCATACCTCAAAGCCTGTTAGAAGGCTTGTGCAGGCTTCGGTCAGTCCGCTCTTTGTGGACTGAATCCTCTCAACCACCGTACCCATGAGGGTACGGTGTTCCTCAACAATAGAAGCACTTCCCGACGCTTCCAGTAGAGTATCCGGTGCCTCTGGATGGACAGAGATCACTGGTGGAATTGGTGCACCTCCTTTCGAAGGAGGCTGCTTGCCAGATTCCAGAGCCGTACAGGTCTCCGGAATTGTATTTGGCTGGGGGCCAGATTGGATATGGCCCCCATCGCCAGTCTCCATGGGGACTTGCTCCCCCATGTGTCCGGTGGCTGAGGGTTCACCCTCTGGTGCCACCCTGACGGCCTCCTGTGTCTCTCCCTAGCCTGGGGAGGTCCTTCGAGATAGCACCTCGGTGTCATCCATGGCCTTGGGAGAAGAGGCCGCCAGAAGGGACCCGCTGTCCATCACCTTTAGATCCAGCGAATTCCCCGAAGATGAGGATCGCTGGAAGTCGGAACGAGCTAGACTACAGCGCATAATTCAACATGTTAAAACCATGAAGTAAAGGAGCTGGATATATGTGTGCGTCCTTGATTACTTACGATTCAGCCAAGGCCTTATCCCTGGGGCGCCAATTGGAGCTGCTATTGATGTCCCATGCAGAGTTGTCCGCGGGGGAGACCTTTCGCTTCTTGGACGCCTCTGCCTCCAGATGCGTGTAGGACGCCATTTTCTTCCTCCCCCCCCTACGGGGGAGAGTTGCTTTCCTCCTCCTCGTTGTCATCCTCGGTGTGGGAGGAGTGGGTCTTAGCGTCTTCGGACATCACGTCCGAAGTGCCCATACGGCGGAGGCCACTCCTGGTCTCCTTGGCCTTCTTCTTGGCCTTCTTCTCCGACGCTTCGTAGGGCGCCGGAACCAGCATCTTCGTCAAAAGAGGGATTGCTGGATTTTCGGGCAGTAGAGCCGGACACTGGATCCGCTCCGCCTTCTTTGTCCAGCCCTGAAAAAACAAATAGGGAAGCTTAGGCATCTTCCTTGAGTATGCAAGTAAATGATACATCTTGGAATACGAAAAACTTACCTTACTAGCGGGATGGGCCAAGTCGTGCCCGTGGTCCTCGGTCGTCGCCAGCCACGTCTCATTGGCCTTAAAGAGCACCTTCCAGATGTCTTCGTGCATATTGCCGAAGAACTATTGCAAGTTCTGGTGCTCGGCCGGATCTAACTCCCACAAATGGCAAGCCCGGCTTTGGCACGAAAGGATCCGGAGAAACAAGCATCACCTGGATCACATTGACAAGCTTGATGTTCTTGTCTACCATGCTCTTGATGCACGTCTGAAGCGTTGTCAGCCCGTCCGACGAAGTCCAGTCCAGACCCTTCTCTAGCCAGGAGGTGAGCCGCATCGGGGCTCCGGACTGGAATTCGGGAGCCGCGGCCCAGGTGGCGTTGCGAGGCTCTGTGACGTAGAACCACTGGTGTTGCCACCCTTTGACGGTCTCCACGAAGGTACCTTTGGGACATGAGACATTGGGCATCTTGCTCACCATGGCGCCTCCGCACTCTACGTGTTGACCGCCCACCACCTTCGGCTTCACATTGAAGATCTTTAACCACAATCCGAAGTGGGGTGGGATGCGGAGGAAGGCCTCGCACACGACTAAATGTCGAGATGTTGAGGAAGGAGTTGGGGGCCAGATCGTGGAAATCCAGCCCGTAGTAGAACATGAGTCTGCGGACGAATGGGTGGAGAGGGAATCCCAATCCACGGACGAAGTGGGGAATGAATACCACCCTCTCATGGGGCTCCGGGGTGGGGATGATCTGCCCCGTTGCTGGAAGCTAGTAGGCGATTTCCTAGGCTAAGTACCCGGCCTTCCAGAGCTTGGTGATGTCCTTCTCCTTGACGGAGGAAACCATCCACTTGCCCTGTGCTCCAGATTCGGACATGGTTGGGGTGCTTTTTTGAGGTGGAATGGATGGAAGCTTGGGCGCTAGAGCTCGAGAATGGATGGGCAGAGAGGAAGAGGGCGTGGTCGAAAAGGTGAAATCCTTATCCCTTTATAAAGGCTGCGAATATCAAGCGCCTCCCCACTTGCCTTAAAACTCGCCTATTCCCCAAGGGTCGTGCAGACGGCGCGGTTGGATTACCCACGCCCGTATTGATGAGAATCCCGCAATAAGGGGACACGATCTCTGCTTCGACAAGACATGCCAATAAAACCGCATCTTGAAACATAGAGCAGGAGGCTAAAAAACAGGTCAAAATAATGACCGGGCAGTGACGTGATGTCACACTACAAAAGTTGTCAGTGGATTGGACTCATAAAATATTATACTCTCTGCGGGTGTGTGTGGTACTCGTTTTGCAGAGTCGGACACGTTTTCTGTGTTCGAACCCTGTTTTGAAGTATTCGGAGGAGTAACCCGCCTTGCAATGCAAAGACAATCTGCGCGCCGGAGGAGTAACTCTAGTGCTTCACTTATATCTTTTAGAGCATGGTCGTAGTTTTATTTTTAAGAAATAGATGAACTCTCATGCTTCACTTAGATTATTTTGAGAGTCTTAAATAGCATGGTAATTTGCTTAAAATCCTAATATGCTAGGTATTCAGGAATAATAAAATTCTCTTATGAGTGTGTTGAATACTATGAGAAGTTTGATACTTGATAATTGTTTTGAGATATGGAGATGGTGATATTAAAGTCGTGCTAGTTGAGTAGTTGTGAATTTGAGAAATACTTGTGTTGAAGTTTGTGATTCCCGTAGCATGCACGTATGGTGAACCGTTATGTGATGAAGTCAGAGCATGATTTATTTATTGATTGTATTCCTTATGAGTGGCGGTCGGGGACGAGCGATGGTCTTTTCCTACCAATCTATCCCCCTAGGAGCATGCGCGTAGTACTTTGTTTCGATAACTAATAGATTTTTGCAATAAGTATGTGAGTTCTTTATGACTAATGTTGAGTCCATGGGTTATATGCACTCTCACCCTTCCACCATTGCCAGCCTCTCTAGTACGGCGCAACTTTCGCCGGTACCATAAACCCACCATTTACCTTCCTCAAAATAGCCACCATACCTACCTATTATGTCATTTCCATAGCCATTCCAAGATATATTGCCATGCAACTTTCCACTGCTCCATTTATTATGGCACGCTCCATCATTGTCATATTGCCTTGCATGATCATGTAGTTGACATCGTATTTGTGGCAAAGCCACCATTCATAATTTTTTCATACATGACACTCTTGATTCATTACACATCCTGGTACACCACCGGAGGCACGCATATAGAGTCATATTTTTGTTCTATGTATCGAGTTGTAATCTTTGAGTTGTAAATAAATAGAAGTGTGATGATCATCATCATTAGAGCATTGTCCCATGTGAGGAAATAAAAAAAAGAGAAAGGCCAAAAAAAAGAAGGCCCAAAAAAGAGAAAAAAAATGAGAGAAAAAGAGAGAAGGGACAATGCTACTATCCTTTTCCACACTTGTGCTTGAAGGTAGCACCATGATCTTCATGATAGAAAGTATCTTATTTTTTCACTTTCATATACTAGTGGGAAATTTTCATTATAGAACTTGGCTTGTATATTCCAACAATAGGCTTCCTCAAATGCCCTAGGTCTTCGTGAGCAAGCAAGTTGGATGCACACCCACTTAGTTTCTTTTGTTGAGCTTTCATACATTTATAGCTCTAGCGCATCCATTGCATGCCAATACCTACTCTCGCACATTGCATATATTGATGGGCATCTCCATAGCCCATTGATACGCCTAGTTGATGTGAGTCCAGCTTCCTCCTTTTTGTCTTCTCCACAACCACCACTCTATTCCACCAATAGTGCTATGTCCGTGGCTCACGCTCATGTATTGCGTGAAAGTTGAAAGGGTTTCAGATTACTAAAATATGAAAGAATTGCTTGGCTTGTCATCGGGGTTGTGCATGATTTGAATATTTTGTGTGACGAAGATGAAGCATAACCAAACTATATGATTTTGTAGGGATGAACTTTCTTTGGCCATGTTATTTTGAGAGGACATAATTACTTTGTTAGTATGCTTGACATATTATTATTTTTATGTCAATATTAAACTTTTGTCTTGAGTCTTTCGGATCTGAACATTCATACCACAATAAATAAAATTACATTGATAAATATGTTAGGTAGCATTCCACATCAAAAATTCTGTTTTTATCATTTACCTACTCGAGGACGAGCAGGAATTAAGCTTGGGGATGCTTGATACGTCTGCAACGTATCTATAATTTTTGATTGTTCCATGCTATTATATTATCCATTTTGGATGTTTAGTGGGCTTTAATATGCTCTTTTATATTATTTTTGGGACTAACCTATTAACCGGAGGCCCAATGCGAGTTTCTGTTTTTTTGCCTATTTCAGTGTTTCGCAGAAAAGGAATACCAAACGGAATCCAAACGGAATGAAACCTTCGCGATGATCTTTCTTGGATCGAAAGCAAACCAGGAGACTTGGAGTGGAAGTCTGGAATTCCGTGAGGCGGCCACGAGGCAGGAGGGCGCGTCCAGGGGGGTAGGCGCACCCCCACCCTCCTGGGCCCCACGGGGCTCCACCGACGTACTTATTTCGCCTATATATGCTCTTATACCCTACAAACACAAGGGGGGCCACAAAACCACTTTTCCACTACTGCAACCTTCTGTACCCGTGAGATCCCATCTTGGGGCCTTTTTCGGCGATCTGCCGGAGGGGGAATCGATCACGGAGGGCTTCTACATCAACACCATAGCCTCTCCGATGAAGCGTGAGTAGTTTACCACAGACCTTTGGGTCCATAGTTATTAGCTAGATGGCTTCTTCTCTCTCTTTGATCTTCAATACAAAGTTCTCCTCGATGTTCTTGGAGATCTATTCGATGTAATACTCTTTTGCAGTGTGTTTGCCGAGATCCGATGAATTGTGGGTTTATGAACTTGATTATCTATGAATATTATTTGGTTCTTCTCTGAATTCTTATATGCATGATTTGATATCTTTGCAAGTCTCTTCGAATTATCTGTTTGGTTTGGCCTACTAGATTGATCTTTCTTGCAATGGGAGAAGTGCTTAGCTTTGAGTTCAATCTTGTGGTGTCCTTTTGCAGTGACAGTAGGGGCAGAAAGGCACGTATTATATTGTTGCCATCGAGGATAAAAAGATGGGGTTTATGTCATATTGCTTGAGTTTATCCCTCTAGATCATGTCATCGTGTTAATGCGTTACTCTGTTCTTATGAACTTAATACTCTAGATGCATGCTGGATAGCGGTCGATGTGTGGAGTAATAGTAGTAGATGCACAATTGCTTCGATCTACTTGACACGGACGTGATGCCTATATTCATGATCATTGCCTTAGATATCTTCATAACTATGCACTTTTCTATCAATTGCTCGGCGGTAATTTGTTCACCCACCATAATACATGCTATCATGAGAGAAGCCACTAGTGAAACCTATGGTCCCCGGGTCTCTTTCTTATTATATTGCATCTCTTTTATTATCGCATCTTGTTTACTATTTTGCAATCTTTACTTTTCAATCTATACAAAAAAATACCAAAAATATTTATCTTACTATCTCTATCAGATCTCACTTTCTCAAGTGACCGTGAAGGGATTGATAACCCCTTTATCGTGTTGGTTGCGAGGTTCTTGATTGTTTGTGCAGGTACTAGGTGACTTGTGTGTTGTATCCTACTGGATTGATACCTTGGTTCTCAAAAACTTAGGGAAATACTTGCTACTTTGCGGCATCACCCTTTCCTCTTCAAGGGGAAACCAACGCATGCTCAAGAGGTAGCAGCGGTCAAGAACATCCTGAAGTACCTAAAAAGGACCAAGGATATGTTTCTTGTTTATGGAGGTGACAAAGAGCTTATCGTAAATGGTTACGTCGATACTAATTTTGACAATGATCCGGATGACTCTAAGTAACAAACCGGATATGTATTTATATTTAATGGTGGAGCTGTCAGTTAGTGCAGTCCCAAGCAGAGCGTCGTGGTGGGATCTACATGTGAAGTGGAGTACATAGCTGCCTCGGAAGTAACAAATGAATGAGTCTGGATGAAGGAGTTCATATCCGATCTAGGTGTAATAACAAGTGCATCGGGTCCAATGAAAATCTTTTGTGACAATACTGGAGCAATTACCTTAGCGAAGGAATCCAAATTTCACAAAAAGAACCATACACATGAGGAGACACTTCAACTCCATCCGTGATCAAGTCAAGGAGGGAGACATAGAGATTTGCAAAATACATACGGATCTGAATGTAGCAGACCCGTTGACTAAGCCTCTTCCACGAGCAAAACATGATCAGCACCAAGACTCCATGGGTGTTAGAATCATTACAATGTAATCTAGATTATTGACTCTAGTGCAAGTGGGATACTAAAGGAAATATGCCCTAGAGGCAATAATAAAGTTGTTATTTTATATTTCCTTATTCATGATAAGTGTTTATTATTCATGCTACAATTGTATTGATTGAAAACCTAAATACATGTGTGAATACATAGACAAACACTGTGTCCCTAGTGAGCCTCTACGTGACTAGATCATTGATCAAAGATGGTTAAGGTTTCCTAACCATGGACATGAGTTGTTATTTAAAAAACGGGATCACATCATTAGGAGAATGATGTGATGGACAAGACCCATCTGTTAGCTTAGCATTATGATCATTCAGTTTTATTGCTATTGCTTTCTTCATGTCAAATATATATTCCTTCGACTATGAAATTATGCAACTTCCGGATACCGGAGGAATGCCTTGTGTGCTATCAAACATCACAACGTAACTAGGTGATTCTAAAGATGCTCTACAGGTATCTTCGAAGGTGCTTGTTGAGTTGGCATAGATCAAGATTAGGATTTGTCACTCCGAGTATCAGCGAGGTATCTATGGGCCCTCTCGGTGATGCACATCATAAGCTTGCAAGCAAACGACTAAGGAGTTAGTCATGAGGTGATGTATTACGGAACGAGTAAAGAGACTTCCCCGTAACGAGATTGAACTAGGTATGAAGATACCGCCGATCGAATCTCGGGCAAGTAACATACCGACAAACAAAGGGAATAACGTATGTTGTCACAACGTTTCGACCGATAAAGATCTTCGTAGAATATGTAGGAGCCAATATGAGCATCCAGGTTCTGCTATAGTTATTGACCGGAGAGGTGTCTCGGTCATGTCTACATAGTTCTTGAACCCGTAGGGTCCGCACGCTTAATGTTCGATGACGATATAATATTATATGAGTTATGTGATTTGGTGACCAAACGTTGTTGGGGTCCCGGATGAGATCACGGACATGAATAGGAGTCTCAAAATGGTAGAGACGTAAAGATTGATATATAGGACGATGGTATTCGGGCACCGGAAGTGTTCCAGAGAAAACCAGATAGTCATCGGAGTACCGGCGGGGGTACCAGTCAACCCCCGGGAGTATATTGGGCCTATTGGGCCACAAGAGGGGAGCACACCAGCAGACAAGGGGCTGGCGTGCCCCCCATGGTAGATGGCCAAGTGGGGAAGGAAAGGGGGGAGGATTTGACCTCCCCTTCCTTCTCTCTTCCCCCTTTCCTTTCTTATCTGGTAATTAGTAGGATTCGGCCTACTTGGGGCGCCCTCCTGGCTGCTCCCCCCCCTCCCACCTATATATATATGAGGGGGTGCCCCTAGCACATATCAGACAATAGTTTTAGCCGTGTGTGACGCTCCCCTTCACAGTTTACACCCCCGGTCATATCTTTGTAGTGCTTAGGCGAAGCCCTGCAAGGATCACTTCACCATCATCGTCACCACACTGTCGTGTTGACGGAACTCATCTACTACCTCGACGTCTTGCTGGATCAAGAAGGTGAGGGACGTCACCAAGCTGAACGTGTGCAGAACTCGGAGGTGTCGTATGTTCGGTACTTGATCAGTCGGAGCTAGAAGAAGTTCGACTGCATCAATTGCGTTGTCAAACGCTTCCGCTTAGTCTACGAGGGTACGTAGACACACTCTCCCCCTCGTTGCTATGCATCTCCATGGATAGATCATTGTGTGTGCGTAGATTTTTTTCGTTTTTCCATGCAATGTTTCCCAACAAAAGAAAGTACACAGATGATAACCCACAAGTATAGTGGATCGCAACAGTTTTCGAGGGTAGAGTATTCAACCCAAATTTATTGATTCGACACAAAGGGAGCCAAAGAATATTCTCAAGTATTAGCAGCTGAGTTGTCAATTCAACCACACCTGGAAACTTAGTATCTGTAGCAAAGTGTTTAGTAGCAAAGTAATATGATAGTAGTGGTAACGGTAGCAAAAGGTAACGGTAGCAAAAGTAATGTTTTTGGTATTTTGTAGTGATTGTAACAATAGCAACGGAAAAGTAAATAAGCGAAGAACAATATATGAAAAGCTCGTAGGCAATGGATCGGTGATAGAGAATTATGCCGGATGTGGTTCATCATGTAACAGTCATAACCTAGGGTGACACAGAACTAGCTCCAATTCATCAATGTAATGTAGGCATGTATTCCGAATATAGTCAGACGTGCTTATGGAAAATAACTTGCATGACATCTTTTGTCCTACCCTCCCATGGCAGCGGGGTCCTAGCGGAAACTAAGGGATATTAAGGCCTCCTTTTAATAGAGTACCGGACCAAAGCATTAACAAATAGTGAATACATGAACTCCTCAAACTATGGTCATCACCGAAAGTGGTCCCGATTATTGTCACTTCGGGGTTGCCGGATCATAACACATAGTAGGTGACTATAGACTTGGAAGATAGGATCAAGAACTCTCATATATTCATGAAAACATAATAGGTTCAGATCTGAAATCATGGCACTCGGGCCCTAGTGACAAGCATTAAGCATAGCAAAGTCATAGCAACATCAATCTCAGAACATAGTGGATACTAGGGATCAAACCCTAACAAAACTAACTCGATTACATAATAAATCTCATCCAACCCATCACCGTCCAGCAAGCATATGATGGAATTACTCACGCACGGCGGTGAACATCATGAAATTGGTGATGGAGGATGGTTGATGATGACGATGGCGACGGATTCCCTCTCCGGAGCCCCGGACGGACTCCAGATCAGCCCTCCCGAGAGAGTTTAGGGCTTGGCGGCGGCTCCGTATCGTAAAACGTGATGAATCTTTCTCTCTGATTTTTTCTCCCCGAACACGAATATATAGAGTTGGAGTTGAGTTCTAAGGAGCTCCAGGGGGACCACGAGGTAGGGGGCGCGCCCAGGGGGTAGGCGCGTCCCCACCCTCGTGGCTAGGGTGTGGGCCCCCTGGTCTTGATCTTTTGCCAGTATTTATTATTATTTCCAAGAATAATCTCCGTGAAGTTTCAGGTCATTCCGAGAACTTTTGTTTCTGCACATAAATAACACCATGGCAATTCTGCTGAAAACAGCGTCAGTCCGGGTTAGTTCCATTCAAATCATGCAAGTTAGACTCCAAAACAAGGGCAAAAGTGTTTGGAAAAGTAGATACGACAGAGACGTATCAACAGAGCACTACTCCCCGTCAAGTTGCTAGGAGAGGGCAGCTGCACGGATACCTATGCATGTGAGTGCCAAGGTTCGAACCCCTATAAAGGTTGCCTTGGCCCTCCTTTTATTGCTCAAGGAGTAACCAAAGTGGCAAAACAGTCATTACAGGGTGATTAGACTGATGCAGATCTATCATACCTAACTCTGCTAGTTGGGACAAAAATGCATTAAATGCACTTCTAGGTGTCGTGTGGAGGGTGAACCCCGACAAGGGTGATGCACCGCTTACCCACCTACCTCTTATTAGCACGACACGCCATTAGGACGGGTGTCAGAAAAGGTAATCCTCCTTCCCAGCAAGCTGACACGTATGGCTTGCCTCCACCTAATCACTTGCGGGCTAGACACCTCACTGATCAGCGATCAGCTGGCCAAAGAGGTGGAGCGCTGGCGTTCAGCGGTAAGTCCGTGCCTGAGGCGCTTGCCGGGCAGTGACTTGTCGGCTCTCTTTTGCCGGGAGTTGGTTGCTTATGTTGTGGATCTTGTGCCTTGTCCCAAGCTTGGATCTTCTTAATGCGCTCCTTGATCTCACAAAGAGCACCTTCTCTGGTCTAGTTGTACGAAACTTGATATTTGCCGAAGGAGCTGCAACTCGTCTCTGCATAAGTCAGGGTAGCAAACACCCATGTTTGTTGCATCGACATCAAGCATCTCCTGATATTGTTCAAAGGCTTCCACTAAAAAGGGTAGCTGGAATAGTGACGAAGTGTCCTCAGTATTGATGATCCGTTGTAGAGACATGTGAGGATTCGGGGCAAAGGAGGCCAGCTGTGGCCATTGAGAATGCAGTGTATTCCCAGCCCAATTATCCTTAAAAACAAGATTGACTTGCCTGAGCCAGGAGTACAAGAAGAATGTAACTTGTAGGTGTCCAGCAGCTTCAGGCAATCCTTCCACCAAAATGAGCATTGGGCATTCTGACCAGGAAGCAGGCTGTTTTGGATGTGAAATGTGGGTGTTTGCAATTGAAGAAAGAAAGGAGCGAGGTAGGACCAAGACCAAATAAGACAATTCTAGCTCTTCTTCCCGACCCTGGACCCCCGCGTTGCCAACCCTAGGCGACACGGGGGAGACCGCGCCGCCAACCCTCGGCCTCCTCTTCTCGATCCCTCCTTCCCGCTGCCACCGAGTTCATGCCAGCGGAGCCTGGGCTGTGGACTGTGACGGCGACGGCGGGATCTTCTCCCTCGCGCGCGGTGGCGTCTTCTTCTGGTGGCGGCGACATGGCCACTACGGTGATTCGTCGGCGCGGTGCGGCGGGATCACGGTGGAGGATGTGGCGGCGGCAATAGCGGCGGCGCGGCCTTCCGCGGCGGAGGCGCCCCTCTGGCGATGGCTGGAATCTCATATCTCGCCGGGCCCAGTTGGGCTTAGGTGGGTCAGCGGATCTAGTGCGCGGCGGCAGGCTGGCACGATGGGCCTGACGAAGCCGACTGCTCTGGCACCGTGGTGGTGCTGCGGCCGGTCAAACGGCGGTGGCTGGATCCTTTTGGTCCGGTCCCTTGCATAGAAGGCGGTGATCCATGCACAAAAAGAAGGATGGAGTTCTTCAAACAGATCTGGGTGAAAACCTGCTCTTCGCTAGATGCCAAGGCCGACAATGGCGGCACTCTTCGGTGTCGTTCCCTTCTTGGAGGCATTGCCGTGGAGAAGTTCTAAGCCACTATCCGCTACCTCTAGGGGAAACCCTAGATCAGTAGATCGGAAGATAGTGGCGTTCTTGTGTCGTTTCCCCCTTGGGGCGTCGTTCTTGGAGGTGTGCATGGGCTTGAGGGACCAGTGGACCGCATCTTTGGTGGAGCGGTGCTTCATCCTACACATTGATGGCGATAAATCTCGATGGCGTGGCGCAGTGCAGATTCGGCGTCCGATATGTGAGGATGGACTCGCGCAGGAGGATGACGTTGTCTGGCTCGCGGTGGCGTCGATGGTAGAAAGGCCTGAGACGGTCGATGCGTCAGTTTATGCTCTTAAGATGGATCAATGGAAGACGGTGGTGTCGGGCTTTGCAGGGTGCGCATGTGGTGCTCATTGTGAGTGCGTCGGACCGGTGTGTGATCTAGTCCCGGTATGTGGCTAGGCTGGGGCATCCAGTTTTAGATGTTAGGGTTTGGTGCGATATTTGCTTGGTATTAGGCTCGGACATTCGGCACCCCTTTATCGAGGGATAGGAGTAACAACATGTGTTGCTGAGATGGGGCCTTCAGGTGTACTGACGTGTTGCTTTGTAGGTCTTTGTGAAAAAATAATAAAATGACTGTTATCATCGTCTAGAGGCAGAAGCTGGGGTACATTTTTTTTAAGGACCAAGACCAAATTAGGCCACCTCACCTCGACAACGATTATCCACCTGCCAGGCACGGCCAAAAAGAAAAAAGAAATGCACAGTCGTACACCGATGGCGCGTCGTCTTGCATTCGGCAGTCGGCATGGCACGTCGCACGGCACCGGAACTCGTACTAACTCCACCGCAGCCAGCCAGCAAATAAGAGCGGGGTAGCCGGTCACATGTAGCCCGCGCGCGAAGTACAGCACAGCCCCGTCGGCCGGAGTAATCTCTTTTATGCGTCTCCGCGGGAAGCGGCTGCTCATTTGTAGCCGCGGTGCAGGTCGGACGTCCCCATCAACGACCCCATGCCCGCCTAGCCAATGGGGATGGTGGATGGGATCTGCGCCGAAAGCCACTGCTCACCACTCCACAATGCGAGGAGGCAGCGCATGGTGATCACTGGCGGAGCCCAGTGGGCAAGGTGTGGCAGCCGCCACACTTTGATTTGGCACCAACTTTATATATATATATATATATATATATAAACATATACTTTTCTTCACAAAAATGCAAACATATACTGCTCGTTAGTTTTAGACCATGCTAGATTGATTCATTCAAACAAAGCTAGATGAAGCACATAAGTAGATCGAAAGCACACAAACTGGCAGCTTAATTGATGTGTTGCCCAGCACATGCCCATCTCACTACGTAGACATACACGAACCAGCTCGCTTTCACTGCACATGCCCATCTCACTATGTAGATGCAGTGGCGGAGCTTAGTGGAGAGCAACCTGGGCCATTGCCCCCCAGCCCATAAGAAAACTAGCATATATCCCCTAGTATTCAGCCCATATGCCCAGTTAAAACCAGCCTAAAGTCATATTTCTTGCCCCTCCACAAAATCAGCCCGAGCTCCGCCACTGCGTAGATGTATGCAAAATAACTATCTTTTGCATCTCTGAGGCTAAAAATACCTCTCCAACAGATAGTGTAGATGCAAAAAATAATAATAATACATTTCCGTCTTCGGAAGATGCAAACCACAACACCTCACGGTGCAAATTTGCATCTACACCTCTAGGAGATGTAAAAGGAACAGCAGTGTGTCAACCGCCGAACCGTCTTCATTGCACCTCTGCCAGCCCGCCCGCCGGTGATTTTTGCCATGAAATGCGTCGCCGTCGCCTGTCGGCCCATCCCTGATCCCACCGCCGGCAGCAGCGTCGTAGCCGTGGCCGACCCGCCGATTTGAGTCTGCTACGCTGATGACTGCCCGCCTCCGCCGCCGGCGATTTGTGCCCGAAAACGCCGCCGCTGCCGCCTGTCCATCCATCCCTAACTTCATCGCGACCCCACGGCCTATCCCCGCCACTGCATGTGTCTTCTCTAGACATCATTAAAAGATTCTGTGCAGTGTAGTTTGAATTGGCTATTATGTTTTTGCATCAATTTTTTTTAGAGGGCATCAATTTTGTCTAGTTGACAGTTTGCCACACCTTAATTTTTTTTCGTCCTCCGTCTCTGATGGTGATGGTGTACACGGATCGATGCTATGCTGGACTTGAATCGATTTGATGTAACGCGTGTACATGTACAGTTGTACCGATGTGGCACGGGTACGGGGGCTGCCTCCGTCGGCGTGCGCGCTTGGGAGTTACGGCAGCAGCGTGAAGAGCGCGGCGCAGTACGGGAGGAGCACGAGGAGGAGAGGACGCCTTCGGCTCCGGTGCGTCGCGGGGCCGCCGTTCGCGGCTGACGTTGCTGGCGTCGTCGCCGGCGTGCCGTACCCTGCCGGGCGTTCACACTTTGTTAGTACAAGACGGTTCTATCTTCTATGTGTACGTAGGAGTATGTGAAATACAGAAACATGGTTTGAACAAAACAGTTTGCTTCCATGAGACAATTTGGTTCATGCACTGTTTTATCGACTGAACAAGTCGCTACTCGACTGCCTCTCTGTCTGGTCGATGTTATAATAGCATTACTTGGCATGTATTTTGTTCATTTTTCATAACTCTGGTATGGGTTTCCTACATTACTTACATGTACAGTGTACTCTATTTTACATGTAGGATACAGTTGTGCAAACAGCAGACATATTGAAGCTAATTCGAGAATTGATCTGAACATCTACTACTGTAATGTCGCAGTTGACATGGTAATGTCTAATTACGCACGAGACGAGAGGATCAGAAATTCTTTTGGCATTCGTCAGTTTCCTGTTTACACTACTGGGACGGACAACATTGCAAAGAAACGAAAAGGCTGCATTTGAAAAGGAGCATTTATTGCACGCTGCAGAGCATATACTGTCATTTCGTACCTGACGCCGGGGGCACGGCGCCGCCCGGCGGCTCCGCGCCGGGCAAGCCCAGCATGGCGCAGAGCCTGGGCGGCGGCGCTTCGACGCGGCAGATGGTGGGCAGCGCCAGCGCACGCACGGCGTCAACGCGGACCCCGAAGGACCCGTACCCGCCCACGAGCCCGCACAGGCAGGCGGCCTCGCCGTCCACGACGCCGGAGAGCGCCCCGCAGCAGCCCTTCTCCGGCCGCGTCAGCGCGCTCCCGGACTCCACGTACGTCAGGCAGGAGGACAGGTTGAGCTGCGCGCCCGTGCAGTCCAGTTCCCCCCAGCTGGGCGCCGGAGCCGCCGCCGGAGCGGCCGACACCTGCGCCTGCACCGCCGCCCGGGGCTGCAGCGTCGAGACCACAAGGAGCGCGAGGGCGACGGCCGCGGGTGGCATCATAGCCGCGGCGACGGCCCTGGTTTCTTGGTATCTGGACTGTGTCGGCCGTGCTCTGTTTGACATGTGGAGACGGGGAGCGCAGGGTGTGTCTTTGTTTTGTGTTCGTGAGTGAGCGATGGGGATGTGTAAACCGTTGCTACGAGCAACCGAGCAAGCAGTAGTGGGAAGGGGGCTGTGTCACTGTTTGGGTCTGGCGTTGCTGCCAATTGAGGCCATCGTCCATGGACCGTGGTCGATTCACTTGTTATCTTGTTGGGTCTCGTCTCGTCTCATGGCAAGTGGAAACTCGTATCCATTACTATCCCTATGCTTGCCTCTAGTTACCGTCAAAATGGCGAATTATTGCACAACCTACTATTCCGAGAGTTGAAATTCGTAAAGTCGTGCATTAAACGCCTGGACCACGCTATCCAAATGCCGGCAAACCCGAGGGCAAACCTGGAGGAGATATGTGGGCGTCTGGACCTCCACCATGTAAGCGTCCGATAACTCATATATACACACAAAACCCGTGCCGCACGTCCTAATCTAGAAGCGTCTCCGCACATTCATGTCGGTCTACCGCTCTACAACGGAAGCGTGGACGGCATGAATGTTGGTCTGACCAATCGCTATTTCAATTCTGACGCGAAGACCAAGGAGCCTACTCCGGTTGTTGCATGTTGAAGCGGCGCCGGTCAATCAGGCTATTTAAGCAAGACGGCCTCACCGGCAAACCCTACATCATATCTTCAATATGCGCACCGTCGCCTCTCATCTCGTCCTCCTCTCTCCTCTGCACTCCACTCTGTAGTGATGGGCAAGTCCGGTAGCAGCTCCCTATGGTTCACGGCGTCCGCAGGTGGATCCTTGAGGTCGTATGGATCGTAGCGCCGCCGCCGTCAACGCTCTCTGGGCCCGTCGGTGTCAACCACTTCGTCGGCTCAAAGTAGGAGGTGGTGCTCTCCTCAACCGACGACAAGCAATAGCAGCCGCCCCTCATCAAGGCCACACGCATGGACGAGGAGTTCTCGCCGCAGATGGCCCTCTCGATCGAGCGCTCGTGCCACAACCGCGGCCTGATGCCTCCCTCGCCGCCACGCAACCTCCGCATCAAGGAGGAGGCACCCTTGCCGCCGGCGCAGCACTTCGGTGGCGTCCAAATCGGACGATACATGAAGAAGAAGGTCAAGCGGGTGTCCCTGTCGCCGCCGCGTAGCACGGACGGACAGTTCTTCCAGTCGGCGTCTCAGCCATGCAAATTCCGGTGCGGCAAGGAGACGACGCTTCCATCACCTCCTCGTCGGTCCAGGAGTCAGTGGCGCCCAGTGAAAATGGAGGAGGCTCCCAACCCGATCGCCACTGCGTGCGGCCGCCTCCTCCGCTACCTTGCATGTGGCGGCGACGGTGACTCATCCTTGCGCAGCATGACAACTGCCCACGAGGCAGCCGAGCAGGCACGCTGCCGTCCCCTCTTTGTGAATTTAGACATCGCGGTAGATTGGGTCCTACTGACCCCAACCTCGATTAATTTGTGGATGTGGGGTTGATTGTGGAGGTGTCGTGGGGCTCCGCGAGATTTTAGAGAGGTGTGGTAGTAGGTTTGGGCGGTTAAGAATTTCTCTTGGACCCTCCACATCATGTGTTTTTTTGGAGCAAATGAGGATGATGCGAAAGTGGAGGCTTTAAATCTTGTATCCAACTCTTCTTTGACAATGGTCTGAATCTCCTTCATGGAAGCGGATTTAAATTTCGTCATTAAGGGTGTGAAATGCGCAAATTTCGTCATTAAGACCAACTGTTTTGTGCGGCGAGGGGAACCTTTGATGGTACCCCTAGGGAACCTCTGTTGCCGTGTTGTCCCAAATCCTCCTCCTCGGTATTTGTCGGATTCAGGGGTCCGCAGACCTAAGAAAGGTTCAAACTCTGGGGCGTGTGCGAAGAACTCAACCTCTCCAGCCAACCAGTTCGTTGCCCCCACGGCCTAGCTTGATGAACGAGGAAGAAGGTAGACGTAGCAGTTTACCCAGGTTCGGGCCACCTAGCGGTGTAAGACCCTACTCCTGCTTTGGGCTGGATTTGCCTCACGAGGGGCTGAGATGAACTAGTACAAGGAAAGAACAACCTCGCGAGGTCTGCTCTTGTGAGGGAATGAGTTGAGAGGTTCGGATCGGGTCAGAGAGAGATCCCCGCTATGGTGGTGGCTAGCCTATACTTATAGTGGCATCGGTCCTCTTCCTCCAAAACGTAGGCGGGAAGGGATCCCGCAGTGGCCAATTTGAAAGGAGACAAGTAGTACATCTTATCCTAACGAAAGGTGGTCTTCGCCTGCAAAGCTTCCGGTCGTGACGTTGCGGTGGGCTTGGTGATGACATTTGTCCTGCCGTCCTGGTGGTCTTGGTCTTGATGCACGGGAATGGAAACCATTGCCTGATTCTTCGGGACCCCGTGCCTGCGTGTAACGCCCGGATAATTAAGCTATAGTAATCCCAAGTTAATGGTGCCATGTCATCACATTACTGTTGCTAATCCTCATTTAATCCAAGTCACAATTCAAATTCAAAACAAAGTTTAAAGTCAAAATTTAAATTTTGTCAAACATGAAAACTAAAATGTTCAAGTTGTTGCAAATAATCTTTGAATAATATTAGTGGCGTGCCAACATTTTTATAAAATGTTTAACGGCTATAAAATAAAGAAAACAAACAAAGAAGAAACAAATGAAAAAGGGAAAAGGCAAATTAGAAAAATAAAACACCCCCTTGTTCCCTGGGCTTTGGCCCACTAGAGCCGGCCCACTCCTCCTCCCTAGTCACCCCCCTCCTTTCCCTATTCACCCGATCATAAAATAAAGAAAACAAATAAAGCAGAAACAAATGAAAAGAAAAAGGCAAAATAGAAAATAAAACACCCCCTGTTGCCTGGGCTTTAGCCCACTAGAGCCGGCCCACTCCTCCTCCCCGGTCACCCCCTCCTCTTTCTATTCACCCGACCGGGCGCGTCCCACTCGTCCCCGCCGCGCCCGCCTCACATCACCGCCGTGTTCCTCGTCTCCGCCGTCGTCCTCTTCCTCGTCCCGATCAACGAGCGTAAGCCGGGAGCCACCACAGCGAGCCCGGCGAGCTCGTCTTCTTCACTGCTGCTACTAAGCTATCTAAGGCTTTTCTTAGCCGCTCGGTGAGCTCCTCTACCTCCTACTCCTCCCCGGTTGCTCTCTCGCGCGCCCTAGCTAGCTGTCGTCGACGCGCCCGAGCGCGCCGCCGCCTGCGCTCATCGCCGACATGTTTCCGGTGACCAAATGGTCACGGACTCGCGACCGCTGGCCTCACCGCGTCATGTACGCCTCGCCTAGCGCATCAGCTCGACCGCTAGCGCACTGCACTGACGCCTTCACTGTAGCCCGTAGCCGCTCTGCCGCAGACCTTGACGCCGGCGCCCCGGCCAAGTCCGGCGATGCCACCACCACCACTCGACGCGTCGTCGAGTGGTCGTTCAAACGTGACCGGCCCCGACCAATTTAGTGGCTTGTAGACGAAATCCGCCGCGCGCGTGTGCCTCCACTGCATTCTGGCGTCGCCGGCATCGACGTGGCTGGCCGGGCCCCACCTCTGGGCCACTGCTAGTGGGTCCGCGGATCCAGTCAACGTGCTGACTGGGCAGCCCAGTGTCACTGACATGCAGGCCCCACCGCATTTTTAGTTAAGTAAAACGTTTTATAAATAAAATTAATTAGTTAATTTAATTAGTCATTGACATGTGGGGCCCAACCACTAATTAAATCTGTTTAGCTCAATTAAACTGTTGTTAGCCCCACTGTCTATGACAGGTGGGACCCAGCTGCCAGGTTTGACGTGAACATGTGTGGTTGACATGTTGACCTCATGCTGACGCAATAATTCATTTTTGTTAATTTAAATAATTCCAGAATATTGTTAAAACTTTGAAAAAATCATATAAAATAATCCGTAACTCGGTTGAAAAAGTTATATACATGAAAGTTGCTCAGAACGACGAGACAAATCCGAATACGCTCTTCGTTCATCTCTCATGTGCCCCTAGCATAGTGCACATGCAACCATTGCCCTCCGTTTCATCTGTCCGAAAATGCCAAACTTCAGGGAAACTTTCCCGGATGTTTCCCCCTTCGTCGGTATCGTGTAGCCTTGCGTTAGTTCACCCCTAGCGATACTTATTGCTTGTCATGTATCTGTTTGCTCTGTATTTAATGTTTCTCCCCCCTCTTCTCTCCGGTAGACCCCGAGACTGATGCCGATGCCCCTGTGATCGACTACGTCGACGACGACCCTTCTTCCCTTTCAGCGGAGCTTCCAGGCAAGCCCCCCTTTGATCATCACGATATCGGCCATTCTTTTCTGTCGTGATTGCATTAGATTTTGCTACTGTAATTGATTGCTCATATTCTGATGCATAGCTTGCTTTTGTAACCTGCTCATTGTACCTTACCTGCTTACCCTAAATTGCTTAGTATAGGTTGATTAGTGATCCTTCAGTGACCCCACCTTGTCCTTGTTACCCCTGCTTCATCATCGACGACTCGAGCAATGTGGTCGACGACCAGAGCCCGACACCTCACATCACATCACGCCCCTTTTGTTGCTCGACTCTGCTGAGCTATTATCGAGTGCCAAGGGTGATACCTCATAACACACTCCTGATGATGACTCTCTAGTGTAGCTATTCGGTCGCGGTCATCGAGGGTGGAATCCTTGACCACTCCCGGTACGACTCTATCGTGCAACCCCTCAAGTGTGAACCTTGAGAGTGGTTCCTCTTATGTTCACCTTGATGATTACATCGAGTGGAATCCACCGAGGGTGATTCCTCGGGTTTTCCTCCTTAATGTTTTGGACACACGGTTACCTTGACTTTACTTTAGACCATTGTTGAAGTTGGGTCGGCCCTGAGGGGTACCCGCAAGTTGATGTGGAAGTTGGGCGGGCCCGTAGAGCACCCGCGAGTTTCCTACGTGGTGCGGCCGGGCAGTTTGGGCCCTTGCCACAAGTCCACGAGACGGGGCGACGGGGTCACATTATCGTGAGTCTCTGCTCGTCTCCGCGAGCCCCCAACGCACTAACATGTTTGGGTATTTGTTCTGAGTTGGCCTTTCGCCTTTACGCACTAACCACCACGCGAGAATAGTTATGGGCCTCGACATCGTGGTATCAGCCAAAGCTTTGTCAGACGTCCAGTTCAACATTGTGGGCCTGTCGGGCTAGTGCCATCCAGTATGAGGTGGTGCTCGTCTCGGCTCGTCGCACAACGACCCGGAGTGCAATGGGCGATCGGCCCAGACCCCGGAGTGCTTAGGTTGTAGACTGGCAGGGACCTCTCTGCTAAGCCTAGGTAGGTGTGACGCCCTCGATTCAATCGTACACTAATCATACACGCAAATGTGTACGATCAAGATCAAGGACTCACGGGAAGATATCACAACACAACTCTAGACACAAATTAAAATAATACAAGCTTTATATTACAAGCCAGGGGCCTCGAGGGCTCGAATACATAAGCTCGAAAACAAAAGAGTCAGCGGAAGCAACAATATCTGAGTACAGACATAAGTTAGACAAGTTTGCCTTAAGAAGGCTAGCACAAAACAACAACGATCGAAAAGGCAAGGCCTCCTGCCTGGGAGCCTCCTAACTACTCTGGGTCGTCGGCGTCCGTCACGTGGTAGTAGGCACCCTCGGGGTAGCAGCCGTCGTCAAAGGTGGCATCTGGCTCCTGGACTCCACCATCTGGTTGCAACAACCAGAAAGAAGAAAGAAAGGGGAAAAGGGGAAGCAAAGCAACCGTGAGTACTCATCCAAAGTACTCGCAAGCAAGGATCTACACTACATATGCAACATTATCAAAGGAAGGCTGTATATGCGGACTGGGCTGCAGAAATGCCAGAATAGAGAGAAGGTCTAGTCCTATCGAAGACTAGCATCTTCTGGAAACCACCATCTTGCAGCAAACAGGAGGGAGTAGAGTAGCATAAAGTAAAGCGGTAGTAGTGTTATCAACCTCGGCCAGAGATCCTTTCTCGACTCCCTGCGAGAAAGCAATCCCAGAGCCATACTATCCAGTTATCATCACAATCAAATCCTCATCACCATCCAGTTCTCATCACAAGTATCCAGTTCTAGTTGTATCGATCGGGATACAACTCCAAGTGTCCGTTACCGTAGGACAGGGTATCCATAGATTAGTTCTTCCCTGCAGGGGTGCACCAACTTACCCACCACGCTCGATTGACTCCGGCCGGACACACTTTCCAGGGTCATGCCCGGCCTCGGCCAAACAATACGCCGCAACCCGACCTAGGCTTAAATAGAGAGGTCAAGCACGCCGGACTAAACCTATGCCCCCAGGGGTCATGGGACATCGCCCCGGGAACTCCTGCACGTTGCGAACGCGGCCGGTGAGCAGACCTAGCTACCTCCCTAAAAAGGCAGGAGCTTACCAGTCCAACCCGGCGCGCGCCGCTCCGTCGCTGACGTCTATTAAGCTTCGGCTGATGCATACGACGCAGAACGCCCATACTATGCCCACGTGATGGTTAGTGCTATCAGGCCAGAGGCCCCTCGGATCAAATATCCAAATCGTAGTGGATTAGGAACGCGCGGTAACAAGCAGAGACTCACGAAAGAGGTGACCCCGTTGCCCCCGTCTCGAGGACTTGCGGCAAGGGCTAAGAATGCCCGGCCACGCCTCGTAATTATCTCACGGGCACCTTCCAGGTCAACCCGTCTCCACATCACTTTCCAAGTAACAGTTGTAAAGTCCAAGTATCCGTGTGTCCAAACATCAAGAGGAAAACCCAAGGAATCACCCTCGGTGGGTTCCACTCAATGTAATCATCAAGGTGAACGTAGAGGAATCACCCTCGAGGTTCACACTTGAGGGGTTGCACGACAGAGTCGTATCGGAAGTGGTTAAAGAGGAAATCACCCTCGATGACCACGACCGAATAGCTACACTACAGGGTTAACATCAGAAGTGTTGTAGAGGTCTCACCCTCGGCACTCGATAGTATCCCAGTAGTGTCGAGCAACTAAGGGGAAAGTGATGTGCGGTGCAGGGGCCTGGTCTTCGATCCCGTTGATCGGGTCTTCAATGATGAAGCAGGGGCAACAAGGACAAGGTGGGGGTCACTGATGGATCACTAACCAACCTATACTAAGCAGATTAGGATAAGCAGGTAAGGTACAATAACAGGTACAAAAGCAGGCTATGCATCAGAATAGGAGCATACAATAACAGTAGCAAAATCTAATGCAAGCATGAGAGAATGGAATGGGCGATATCGGGATGATCAAAGGGGGGGCTTGCCTGGTTGATCTGGCAAGAAGGGGTCGTTGTCGACGACGTAGTCAGTCACCGGGGCATCAGCGGCCTCGGGGTCTACCGGAGAGAAGAGGGGGAAGAAACAGTAAATACATAGCAAACAGAGGTAACACTAAGCATGACATGACGATACGTAGCGCTAAGCGTGCTCTAACGCGGTCCTAGACGTTAAAGGTGAAGGGGGAAATCAACCGGGAAGGTGTTCCCGGTTCCGGACCTGTGTCAGACAAATGACTGGAGGGGGAAAGTTCCATGTTCAGCATGCTAGGGGCATGTGACAGATGAACGGACCGCGTATTCGGATTCGTTGGATTTTTCTGAGCAACTTTCATATAGAAAACATTTTCATCCGAGTTACGGTTTATTTTCTATGAATTTTTAAAGTTTAAACAATATTCTGGAATTATTTATATTTAACAGAAAAGAAATATGACGTCAGCATGACGTAAGCATAACGTCAGCGGTCGGCTGACCAGTTGACCAGTCAACTGGGGCCCACCAGTCAGTGACTGGAGCTGCCCAGTCAGTCGTTGACCTGGTCAACTGGGACCGCCGGGCCCAGCTGCCAGTGACCCAGGGGGTTGCCACATAGGTGCCACATCAGCGCCGGCCGCCGGAGTTACTCTGGCGAGCCCGTAACGCAGCGGTGAGCTCCGGCGAGCTCGGAAACGCGCTGTGGTGGCTCGTTTTGCGCGCGGTTGGGTGCATTGGAACGGGCGTTCAACTCCGCATCGTTTGGTGGCGGTGGCACGACTTGAAGTGGCCCGTGGAGACGGTAGCGACGAGCAAAGGCGGCGGCCGGAAAACAGGCGATGTCGAGGACGTGGCTAAGGAGCAACGGGAGGGGAGCGAGTGGCACATTCGAATCCTACGGTTACGGCGGGCACGACTGCGAGCTCAGCCGAGCTCGACAACGCCTGTGGCGATAGCAGCAGCCACGGTGGCGGAGCTCCGTTCGGGCAAAAATGGCGCGGAGGCTACGGTGATGGATCCGTGCGGGGGAGCGAGGGGAGAGACGTGGTGGCTCACCGGGAGCTGTAGGGGGGTGGCAGGGGGCTCGAGGGAGGTCGGGCCGGTGCTGGGGGCGACGAATCACCGACGAGTGGTGGCGGGGACCGTTGGGGAAGACAGGACGATGGCGACGCTGATGGGGCTTCCCCGCCTCGTTCCGGTGAGGTAGTCGAAGGAGGCGTCGACGGCGAGTCTCCTGGACCTTCTGGCGAGGCGCGGGGTAGGCGGTGGCCGCGACTACGGCACAGCCATGGCGACGGCGGCGCTCGGTTGAGGTGGGGAGGGGATCTGGAGAGTGAGGGAGAGAGCGGAGAGGGCGAGTAGGGGAGTGGGTGGAGGTAGGTGGGGAGGAGGTCGAGGCGTCGAGGGGAGGGGCCCTTATCCACCCGCGGCGTTGCCGGCGAGGTGGTCGGGCGGCGACGCGCCCCTGTAGCGGTGCGCACCGGGGGAACAGGAGGGAGGGGAGAGCGATGCGGGGAGCTGGGCCGGCTGGTTGAGGTGGGCCGAGGCCCATAGGGGGGCGCGGTGGCCAGCTGGCCAGTCGGCCCAGTTGAGGGGGGGGGGCTTTTCCTTTTCTTTGTTTTTTTTGTTTTTTCTTTTCCAGCAGCTTTTGCATTTTCTTTTTGCCACAATTGACTTTGCAAAATTATGCCACTGGCCAAAACAATCTCAAAGAATTATTAGGCGCTGCCAAAAAAAAGATTGTGAGGCTTTAGAAATAGTTTGCCATTTTCATAAATTAAAAAGGCATTTAATTTATTTCTTAGGTCACTGCTTTAAGTAGCTTAGGCCACTTAAACCTTTTGCAAAAATGTTGGTTCACCACCAATATTAGTTGTGGATTATTTGGCACATGATGAACATTTTTGTGTTCATGTCTGAGCATTTTGAATTTCAGACAAAATTTGAATTTGAATTCAACCGGAATGTGAAAGAACATGAGACAATAATGATCAGGCACATGTTTAGCAAAAAGATTAACTTAACCCCAGGGGTTACTGTAGCATCATTACACCGGGGTGTTACAGTAGGGCTATGGCGTGTTGACCTTCCGAGGCCGGGCATTACCCAAAAAAGTGTGTCCGGCCAGAGTAATCAAGTGTGTTGGAAAACGTGGTGCACCCCTGCAGGGAAGTTATCTAGTCGAATACCGTGTCCACGGTAACGGACATTTAGACTTGTATCCTGATCTATTATAACTAGAACTGGTTACTTGAGACATGTGATGGATATGTGGCTCCGGGATTGCTTTCTCGCAGGGAATCGAGGAAGTATCTCTAGGCGTTAATGCTACAACATGTTTGTTAAATATAAACTGCTATTCTTTACTCTTCTACATGCTACAAGATGCTTGGAGCTGCTTGAAGATGCTAGTCTTCGATAGGCTAGGCCTTCCACTCTATTCTGGCATTCTGCAGTTCAGTCCACAGATACATGATACGTCCATTTTGCATCATGCTTTTATATCGATATTTATTGCATTATGGGCTGTTATTTCATATTATGTCACAATACTTATGGCTATTCTCTCTTATTTTACAAGGTTTACTTAAGGAGGGAGAATGCCGGCGGCTGGAATTCTGGGCTGGAAAAGGAGCAAATATTAGAGACCTATTCCGCACAACTCCAAAAGTCCTGAAACTCCACAGAATACCTTATAATAAATAATGAAAAATTCTCGCCAAAGATGAAGACCAGGGGGCCCACACCCTTTCCACGAGGGTGGGGGCGGCCCCCCATAGGGTGTGCCCCCTACCTCGTGGGCCCCCTAGTGGCTCTCCGATGACCATCTTCTCCTATATGAAGTCTTTCATCGAGAAAAAAAATAATAAGCAACCTTTCGGGACGAAACTCCGCCGCCACGAGGCGGAACCTTGGCGGGACCAATCTAGGGCTCCGACAGAGCTGTTCTACCGGGGAAACTTCCCTCCCGGAGGGGGAAATCATCGCCATCGTCATCACCAACGCTCCTCTCATCGGGAGAGGGCAATATCCATCAACATATTCATCAGCACCATCTCATCTCAAAACCCTAGTTCATCTCTTGTATCCAATTATTGTCTCCAAGTCCGGGATTGGTGCTAGTAGGTTGCTAGTAGTGTTAATTACTCCTTGTAGTTGATGCTAGTTGGTTTAATTGGTGGAAGATCATATGTTTAGATCCTTTATGCATATTATTACCCCTCTGATTATGAATATGAATATGCTTTGCGAGTAGTTACGTTTGTTCCTGAGGACAAGGGAGAAGTCTTGCTATTAGTAGTCATGTGAATTTGGTATTCGTTCGATATTTTGATGAGATGTATGTTGTCTAGCCTCTAGTGGTGTTATGTGAACGTCGACTACATAACACTTCACCATTATATGGGCCTAGAGGAAGGTATTGGGAAGTAATAAGTAGATGATGGGTTGCTAGAGTGACAGAAGCTTAAACCCTAGTTTATGCGTTGCTTCGTAAGGGGCTCATTTGGATCCATATGTTTCATGCTATGGTTAGGTTTACCTTAATACTTTTGTTGTAGTTGCGGATGCTTGCAATAGAGGTTAATCATAAGTGGGATGCTTGTTCAAGTAAGAACAGCACCCAAGCACCAGTCCACTCACATGTCAAATTATCGAAGTACCGAACGCGAATCATATGAACGTGATGAAAACTAGCTTGACGATATTCCCATGTGTCCTCGGGGGTGCTTTTCCTTATATAAGAGTTTGTCCAGGCTTGCCCTTTGCTCCAAAAAGGATTGGGCCACCTTGCTGCACTTTATTTACTGTTATTACTTGTTGCTCCTTACAAATTATTTTATCACAAAACTATCTGTTACCACTTATTTCAGTACTTGCAGAGAATACCTTGCTGAAAACCGCTTATCATTTCCTTCTACTCCTCGTTGGGTTCGACACTCTTACTTATCGAAAGGACTACGATAGATCCCCTATACTTGTGGGTCATCAAGACTCTTTTCTGGCGCCGTTGCCGGGGAGTGAAGCGCCTTTGGTAGGTGGAATTTGGTAAGGAAAAATTTATATAGTGTGCTGAAATTTACTGTCACTTGTTACTATGGAAAGTAATCCTCTGAGGGACTTGTTCGGGGTATCTTCACCCCAACCAGTATAGCAAAGAGTTGCTCCTCAACCTACTGAACCTATTGAAAATGAAATTCCTTATGAGTATCCTTCGGGTATAATAGAAAAACTGCTAGCTAATCCTTTTACAGGAGATGGAACAAAGCATCCTGATGAACACCTAATATATGTGGATGAAGTTTGTGGATTATTTAAGCTTGTAGGTATACCCGATGATGTTGCTAAGAAGAAGGTCTTCCCTTTATCTTTGAAGGGAGACGCATTGGTATGGTATAGCCTATGTGATGATACGAGATCATGAAACTATAGAAGATTGAAATTGGAATTTCATCAAAAGTATTACCCTATGCATCTTGTTCATCGTGATCGCAATTATATATATAATTTTTGGCCTCACGAAGGATAAAGCATCACTCAAGCTTCGGGGAGGCTTAAATCAATGTTATATTCATGCCCCAATCATGAGCTTCCAAGATAAACAATTCTTCAAAAAATTTATGCTCGGCTTTCTCAAAATAATCGCACCATGCTCGATACTTCTTGTGCTGGCTCTTTTATGATGAAGACTATTGGATTTAGATGGGATTTATTGGATAGAATTAAATGCAACTCTGAAGATTGGGACCTCGACAATGGTAAGGAGTCAGGTATGACACCTAAGTTTGATTGTGTTAAATCTTTTATGTATACCAATATTTTCCGTAAGTTTAGCACCAAATATGGACTTGATTCTGAGATAGTAGCTTCTTTATGTGAATCTTTTGCTACTTATGTTGATCTCCCTAAGGAGAAGTGTTTAAATATCATCCTCCCATAGAAGTAAAAGTAGCTGCACCTATTAAAGTTGAAGAAAAGACTATTACTTATAATGATCCTATTGTTCCTACTTCTTATGTTGAGAAACCACCTTTCCCTGTTAGAATAAAGGATCATGCTAAAGCTTCAACTGTGGTTCGTAAAAGCAATATTAGAACTTATACACCTCCTGAACAAGTTAAAGTTGAACCTAATGTTGCTATTGTTAAAGAGCTCTTGTCTGATAATATTGATGGGCATGTTATTCAGTTCTGCGGTGAAACTACTAGAATTGCTAAACCTTGTGCTAAAGATAAACATAGACCTGTGGTAGGCATGCCTGTTATTTCTGTTAAAATAGGAGAACATTGTTATCATGGCTTATGTGATATGGGTACTAGTGCTAGTGTTATACCTTATGACTTGTATAAAGAAATCAAGCATGAAATTGCACCTACTGAGTTAGAAGATATTGATGTTAGAATTAAACTTGCTAATAGAGATACTATTTCAGCAGTGGGAATTGTTAGAGATGTTGAAGTCTTGTGCGGGAAAACTAAATATCCTGCTGATTTTCTTGTTCTTAGTTCCCCACAATATAGCTTTTGTCGCATTATATTTGGTAGACCCTTCTTGAACATTGTTAATGCTAAGATAGACTGCGAAAAGAATGTTGTTACTATTGGCTTGGATGATATGACACATGAATTTAATTTCTCTAAATTTAGTAAACAACACCGTGAAGAAGAATTGCCTAGTAAGGATGAAATTATTGGTCTTGCTTCTATTTCCGTACCTCCTAGTGATCCTTTAGAACAATATTTGCTAGACTATGACAATGATATGTTTATGAATGAAAGAAGAGAAATAGATGAAGTATTCTTTAAACAGGAACCTATTCTGAAACACAATTTGCCTGTTGAAATCCTAGGGGATCCCCTCCACCTAAGGGTGATCCCGTGTTTGAGCTTAAACCGTTGCCTGATAATCTTAAATATGCTTATCTTGATGAAAAGAAGATATATCCTATTATTATTAGTGCTAACCTTTTAGAGCATGAAGAAGAAAGATTATTGAAAACTCTGAAGAAGCACCGTGCTGCTATTGGATATACTCTTGATGATCTTAAGGGCATTAGCCCCACTCTATGTCAACATAAAATAAATTTGGAAGAAGATGCCAAACCAGTTCGTGATCCTCAATGACGTCTGAATCCTAAAATGAAAGAAGTGGTAAGAAAAGAAATACTAAAGCTTCTGGATGCAGGTATAATTTATCCCGTTGCTGATAGTCAGTGGGTAAGTCCTGTTCATTGTGTCCTTAAGAAGGGAGGTATTACTGTTGTTCCTAATGATAAAGATGAATTGATTCCACAAAGAATTATTATAGGTTATAGGATGGTAATTGATTTCCGCAAATTAAATAAGGCTACTAAGAAAGATCATTACCCATTACCTTTTATCGATCAAATGCTAGAAAGATTATGCAAACATACACATTACTGCTTTCTAGATGGTTATTCTGGTTTCTCTCAAATACCTGTGTTGGCTAAAGATCAATCAAAGACTACTTTTACATGCCCTTTTGGTACTTTTGCTTATAGACGTACGCCTTTTGGTTTATGTAATGCACCTGCTACCTTTCAAAGATGCATGATGGCTATATTCTCTGACTTTTATGAAAAGATTTGTGAGGTTTTCATGGACGACTTTTCCGTCTATGGATCTTCTTTTGATGATTGCTTGAGCAATCTTGATCGAGTTTTGCAGAGATGTGAAGACTTGTCTTGAATTGGGAAAAGTGCCACTTTATGGTTAATGAGGGTATTGTCTTGGGGCATAAAGTTTCTGAAAGAGGTATTGAAGTTGATAAAGCCAAGGTTGATGATATTGAAAAGATGCCATGTCCCAAGGACATCAAAGGTATAAGAAGTTTCCTTGGTCACGTCGGATTTTATAGGAGGTTCATTAAGGACTTCTCAAAAATTTCTCGGCCTCTGACTAATTTATTACAAAAAGATATACCATTTGTCTTTGATGATGATTATGTAGAAGCATTTGAAATACTTAAGAAAGCATTAGTCTCTGCACCTATTGTTCAGCCACCTGATTGGAATTTACCCTTTGAAATTATGTGTGATGCTAGCGATTATGCTGTAGGTGCTGTTCTAGGGCAAAGAGTTGATAAGAAATTAAATGTTACCCATTATGCTAGTAAGACTCTAGACAATGCTCAAAGAAATTATGCTACTACTGAAAAGAACTTTTAGCAGTTGTATTTGCTTGTGATAAGTTCAGACCTTATATTGTTGATTCTAAAGTAACTATCCACACTGATCATGCTGCTATTAAATATCTTATGGATAAGAAAGCTGCTAAACCTAGACTTATTAGATGGGTTCTCTTGCTACAAGAATTTGATTTGCATATTGTTGATAGAAAAGGAGCCGAGAACCCCGTTGCAGACAACTTATCTAGGTTAGAGAATGTTCTTGATGACCCACTACCTATTGATGATAGCTTTCCTGATGAACAATTAAATGTCATAAGTACTTCTCGTAGTACCCCTTGCTATGCTGATTATGCTAATTACATAGTTGCTAAATTTATACCACCTAGCTTCACATACCAACCAAACAAAAAGTTCTTCTAAGATTTGAGACATTACTTTTGGGATGACCCACATCTTTATAAGAAGGAGTAGACAGTGTTATTAGACGTTGTGTACCTGAGCATGAACAGGAACAGATGCTACGCAAGTGCCACTCCGAAACTTATGGAGGACACCACACGGGAGATAGAACTGCACATAAGGTATTGCAATCCGGTTTTTATTGGCCTACTCTCTTCAAGGATGCCCGTAAGTTTGTCCTATCTTGTGACGAATGTCAAAGAATTGGCAATATTAGTAGACGTCAAGAAATGCCTATGAATTATTCACTTGTTATTGAACCATTTGATGTTTGGGGCTTTGATTATATGGGACCTTTTCCTGCCTCTAATGGATATACACATATTTTAGTTGTTGTTGATTACGTTACTAAGTGGGTAGAAGCTATTCCAACTAGTAGTGCTGATCATAACACTTCTATTAAAATGCTTAAAGAAGTTATTTTTCCGAGGTTTGGAGTCCCTAGATATTTAACGACTGATGGTGGTTCACATTTTATTCATGGTGCTTTCCGTAAAATGCTTGCTAAATATGACGTCAATCATAGAATTGCATCTCCGTATCACCCACAGTCTAGTGGTCAAGTAGAATTGAGTAATAGAGAACTCAAATTAATTTTGCAAAAGACTGTCGATAGGTCTAGAAAGAATTGGTCCAAGAAACTTGATGATGCATTATGGGCCTATAGAACTGCATATAAAAATCCTATGGGTATGTCTCCGTATAAAATGGTATATGGAAAAGCATGTCACTTACCTCTCGAACTAGAACATAAGGCATATTGGGCTATTAAAGAGCTCAACTATGATTTTAAACTTGCCGGTGAAAAGGGGTTATTTGATATTAGCTCACCTGATGAATGGAGAACCCAAGCTTATGAAAATGCCAAGTTCTTTAAAGAAAAGGTTAAAAGATGGCATGACAAAAGGATACAAAAGCGTGAGTTTAATGTAGGTTATTATGTATTGCTATACAACTCTCGTTTAAGATTTTTTGCAGGAAAACTTCTCTCTAAATGGGAAGGCCCCTATGTTATCGAGGAGGTCTATCGTTCCGGTGCCATAAAAATCAACAACTTTGAAGGCACAAATCCCAAGGTGGTAAACGGTCAGAGAATTAAACATTATATCTCAGGTAATCCCATAAACATTGAAACAAATATTATTGAAACTGTAACACCGGAGGAATACATAAGGGACACTTTCCAGAATGTTTCAGACTCCGAAAAGGAATAGGTATGTGGTACGGTAAGTAAACCAACTCCAAAACAATTTTTAAGGCAATATTTATCCGTTTTGGAATATTTAGAAAAATAGAAAATTAAGTAGCAGTCTGGGAAGGACACGAGGGCCCCACGAGGGTGGAGGGCGCGCCCTACCCCCCTGGGTGCGCCCCCTACCTCGTGAGCACCTCATGTGCCTTCCGGGCTCCGTTTTCTTGCACGATATGTATTTTGGTTGGTAAAAATTCACTATATATTCTCCCTAAGGTTTTGACTCATGTATCACGCAAATATTCTCTATTTTTGTTTCGAGCTGTTTTTTTGACAGATCTAGATTATCATGACGTCCCCAAGTGCTTCCAAGGACAAGTTCTTCGAGAAGGTCATCAGCCTTTACCTCGCGGACGTGCTGCGACACCCTCAAACCATTGAGATGTGTGATGGGTTGTTGCACATCCGCGATGCTGAGGGACCAAAGGGAAGCGGAAGCGTGGAGACGAGGCTCGAAGCAATGGAGCAACAAATTTTCAAGTGCCAGGGGATGGTGGAGCATGGAATCAACGCTAGCCACACGATGCTCGCGGAGTTCACTGACAACTACAAGCCGGATGCCAAGAACACGGAGGAGGCCATCTTCAAGCTACATGAGAAGATCGAGCATCTCCAAGCCCAAATCTATGACCTGCAAAACCAAAACTGTGAGTATGAATATAGATTCAAAAGAATGAGTTTGGCTACAGATTCGAGGATTCTGGAGACTCGACCATCCTTCTATGATGGTGAACCTATCCCTTAGAAGATGGATGACAAGCCCACATCATCAAGAACACCTCCACCTTCTTCACCAACCAAGGAGATATAATCACATGGGTATGGGCACTCCCCTTGGAAACTGCGAAGCTTGGGGGAGGTGCCCCGGTATCGTATCACAATCACAACTCCTATCTTTACCATTTTCCTTAGTTCGATCCTATTAGTAGTATTTTGATCTAGTAGAATAAAGTTTATGGCATGATCTAGTTTTGAGTTTTGCCTTATGATCTCTCTATGTAATCGAGTCTGTGAGCTATATAATAAAGATTAGTGTTGAGTCAAGGGCTTGATTTTCTTGCTATGATCTTGGGTGAATAAAAGAAAAGAGAAAAAGAATAAGAAGAAACAAAAGTTCATATTGATCTTATTGATAGTAATGACTTCACATAGAAAGAGTGTGATGATTAAAAGTTGTCGGGAGTTGGCAGACACAGCTTTGGTCATCGTTGCAATTAATAGGAAGTAATAAGGAAAGAGAGGTTTCACGTATAAATATACTATTATTGACATCTTTTATGGTTGGGAGCACTCATCAAAATATGACATGATAAAGAGTTGATGTTGGACAAGGAAGACAACATAATGGGTTATGTTTTCTTATATCTGAGATAAAGTATGTTGTCATGGATAATCCAACATGTTGAGCTTGCCTTTCCCCCTCATGCTAGCCAAATTCTCAGCACCAAGTAGAGATACTACTTGTGCTTCCAAATACCCTTGAACCAGTTTTTCCATGAGAGTCCACCATATCTACCTATGGATTGAGTAAGATCCTTCAAGTAAGTTGTCATCGGTGCAAGCAATAAAAATTGCTCTAAATATGTATGATTAGTGTGGGAGAAATAAGCTTTATACGATCTTGTGATGTGGAAGTAATAAAAGCGACGAACTGCATAATAAAGGTTCATATCACAAGGGGCAATATAAAGTGACGTTCTTTTGCATTAAGATTTTGTGCAGCCTCTGCTTCCCTCTGCGAAGGGCCTATCTTTTATTATTATCTTCTACCTTATGCAAGTGTCATGGTGATCTTCACCTCTCCCTTTTTCATTTTATCCTTTGGCAAGCCCAGCATGTTGGAAAGAACTTGATATATATATCTAATTGGATGTAGCGGGGCATGAGTTATTATTGTTGACATTACCCTTGAGGTAAAAGGTTGTGGGGCAAAACTATAAGCCCCTATCTTTCTCTGTGTCCGATTAAAACTCCGTAACCACAAGTATTGCGCGAGTGTTAGCAATTATGAAGGATTAGATGATAGTTGAGTATGTGGACTTGCTTTTTAGCTCTGACATGGACTCTTTCTGATGTTATGATAAATTGCAATTGCTTCAATGACTGAGGTTATAGTTTGTTGGTTCTCAATAAGGTTTCTGATTCATACTTTTGCATTGTGAATAGATCATCACTTGAACATAAGTAATCATATGACAATATCTATGTACGTTGCTGTTATGAGAATAATCATGATGCCTTCATGACCGTATTTTATTTTTATCGACGCCTCTACCTCTAAACATGGGGACATATTTATTGTTATTGGCTTTCGCTTGAGGACAAGCGAGGTCTAAGCTTGGAGGAGTTGATACGTCCATTTTGCATCATGCTTTTATATCGATATTTATTGCATTATGGGCTATTATTTCACATTATGTCACAATACTTATGGCTATTCTCTCTTATTTTACAAGGTTTACATAAGGAGGGAGAATGCCGGCAGCTGGAATTCTGGGCTGGAAAAGGAGCAAATATTAGAGACCTATTCTGCACAACTCCAAAAGTCCTGAAACTCCACGGAATACCTTATAATAAATAATGAAAAATCCTCGCCAAAGATGAGGACCAGGGGGCCCACACCCTTTCCACAAGGGTGGGGGGTGCGCCCCCTAGGGCGCGCCCCCTACCTCGTGGGCCCCCTGGTGGCTCTCCGATGACTATCTTCTCCTATATGAAGTCCTTCATTGAGAAAAAAATAATAGGCAACCTTTCCGGACGAAACTCTGCCGCCACGAGGCAGAACCTTGGCGGAACCAATCTAAGGCTCCGGCAGAGCTGTTATGCCGGGGAAACATCCCTCCCGAAGGGGGAAATCATCGCCATCGCATCAACAATGCTCCTCTCATCGGGAGAGGGCAATATCCATCAACATCTTGATCAGCACCATCTCATCTCAAAACCCTAGTTCATCTCTTGTATCCAATTCTTGTCTCCAAGTCCGGGATTGGTGCTAGTAGGTTGCTAGTAGTGTTAATTACTCCTTGTAGTTGATGCTAGTTGGTTTAATTGGTGGAAGATCATATGTTTAGTTCCTTTATGCATATTATTACCCCTCTGATTATGAATATGAATATGCTTTGTGAGTAGTTACGTTTGTTCCTGAGGACAAGGGAGAAGTCTTGCTATTAGTAGTCATGTGAATTTGGTATTCTTTCGATATTTTGATGAGATGTATGTTGTCTAGCCTCTAGTGGTGTTATGTGAACGTCGACTACATAACACTTCACCATTATATGGGCCTAGAGGAAGGCATTGGGAAGTAATAAGTAGATGATGGGTTGCTAGAGTGACAGAAGCTTAAACCCTAGTTTATGCGTTGCTTCGTAAGGGGCTGATTTGGATCCATATGTTTCATGCCATGGTTAGGTTTACCTTAATACTTTTGTTGTAGTTGCGGATGCTTGCAATAGAGGTTAGTCATAAGTGGGATGCTTGTTCAAGTAAGGACAGCACCCAAGCACCGGTCCACCCACATGTCAAATTATCAAAGTACCGAACGTGAATCATATGAACGCGATGAAAACTAGCTTGACGATATTCCCATGTGTCCTCGGGAGCGCTTTTCCTTATATAAGAGTTTGTCCAGGCTTGTCCTTTGCTAAAAAAAGGATTGGGCCACCTTTCTGCACTTTATTTACTTTTGTTACTTGTTGCTCGTTACAAATTATCTTATCACAAAACTATCTGTTACCACTTATTTCAGTACTTGCAGAGAATACCTTGCTAAAAATCGATTATCATTTCCTTCTGCTCCTCATCGGGTTCGACAGTCTTACTTATCGAAAGGACTACGATGGTTCCCCTATACTTGTGGGTCATCAATACAACCCTTCCATTTGATACCAATGAATACTTAGTATAGATCTGATGCTTGCGAGTACTTTGGATGAGTACTCGCGGTTGCTTGCTACCCCTTTCCCCCTTTCTTTCTTCTTTCCGGTTGTTGCAACCAGATGGTGGATCCCAGGAGCCAGATGCCACCCCGACGACTACTACTACCCGGAGGATGCCTACTTCTACATGGAGGTTATACGTCTCCAACGTATCTATAATTTTTGATTGCTCCATGCTATATTATCTACTGTTTTGGGCATTATTGGGCTTTATTATCCACTTTTATATTACTTTCGGGACTAACCTATTAACCGGAGGCCCAGCTCAGATTTGTTGTTTTATGCCTATTTCAGTGTTTTGAAGAAAAGGAATATCAGACGGAGTCGAAACGGAACGAAATCAACTAGAGAAGTTATTTTTGGAACGAAAGCCACCCGATGGACTTGGACCCCACGTCAAGGAAGGAAGGAGGAGCTCACGAGGGGAGGGGCGCGCCCACCCCCTGGGGTGCGCCCCCTGCCTCGTGGGGCCCTCGTGGCTCCCCTAACATGCTTCTGCTGCCTATATAACTCCATATACCCTAAAACTTCCAGAACGCACAATAGATCGGGAGTTTCGCCGCCAGAAGCCTCCGTAGCCACCAAAAACCAATCTAGACCCATTCCGGCACCCTGCTGGAGGGGGAATCCTTCTCCGATGGCCATCTTCATCATCCCGGTGCTCTCCATGACGAGGAGGGAGTAGTTCTCCCTCGGGGCTGAGGGTATGTACCAGTAGCTATGTGTTTGATCTCTCTCTCTCTCTCTCTCTCTCTCTCTCTCTCTCTCTCGTGTTCTTGATTTGCCACGATCTTGATGTATCGCGAGCTTTGCTATTATAGTTGGATCCTATGTTTCTCCTCCCCCTCTTCTCTCTTGTAATGAGTTGAGTTTCCCCTTTGAAGTAATCTTATCGGATTGAGTCTTTAAAGATTTGAGAACACTTGATGTATGTCTTGCCGTGGATATCTGTGGTGACAATGGGATATCACGCGATTCACTTGATGTATGTTTTGGTGATCAACTTGCGGGTTCCTCCCATGAACCTATGCATAGGGGTTGGCACACGTTTTCATCGTGATTCTCCGGTAGAACTTTGGGGCACTCTTTGAGGTCCTTTGTGTTGGTTGAATAGATGAATCTAAGATTGTGTGATGCATATCATATAATCATACCCACGGATACTTGAGGTGACATTGGAGTATCTAGGTGACATTAGGGTTTTGGTTGATTTGTGTCTTAAGGTGTTATTCTAGTACGAACTCTAGGGCTGTTTGTGAAACTTATAGGAATAGCCCAACGAATTGATTAGAAAGAATAACATTGAGGTGGTTTCGTACCCTGCCATAATCTCTTTGTCCGTTCTCTGCTATTAGTGACTTTGGAGTGACTCTTTGTTGCATGTTGAGGGATAGTTATGTGATCCAATTATGTTAGTATTGTTGAGAGGACTTGCACTAGTGAAAGTATGAACCCTAGGCCTTGTTTCCTAGCATTGCAATACCGTTTACGCTCACTTTTATCACTTGTTACCTTGCTGTTTTTATAATTTCAGATTACAAATACCTTTATCTACTATCCACATACCACTTGTATCACCATCTCTTCGCCGAACTAGTGCACCTATACAATTTACCATTGTATTGGGTGTGTTGGGGACACAAGAGACTCTTTGTTATTTGGTTGCAGGGTTGCTTGAGAGAGACAATCTTCATCCTACGCCTCCCACGGATTGATAAACCTGAGGTCATCCACTTGAGGAAAATTTGCTACTGTCCTACAAACCTCTGCACTTGGAGACCCAACAACGTCTACAAGAAGAAGGTTGTGTAGTAGACGTCAAGCTCTTTTCTGGCGCCGTTGCCGGGGAGGTGAGTGCTTGAAGGTATATCTTTAGATCTTGCAATCGAGTCTTTTAGTTTCTTGTTTTATCACTAGTTTAGTTTATAAAAGAAAACTATAAAAAATGGAATTGAGTTTGTCTCATTTGCTTCACCTTTTTAATATCTTTCGTGAGTATGATGGAAAGGATAATTGTGCTCAAGTGCTAGAAGAAGAAATCTATAAAATGTTTGGCACTAAATATTTGAATGATGACCATGATTGCAATGTTGTTAGTATGAATTCCTTGAATATCCATGATGCTAATGATATGCAAAGCCACAAGCTTGGGGAAGCTATGTTTGATGAAGATGATATTTTTTGTCCCTCAAGTTTTGATGAGCAAATTTATTATGATGAAAGCATGCCTCCTATTTATGATGATTATATTGATAAAAGTGGAATTGGAGAGGTCATGAATTTATTTAGTAATGATTCCACTATCTCGGAAGAGGTTCCAATTGATTATGAGAACAAAGTTGCTATATATGATGATTATTGTGATGACTTGTATGCTATTAAGAATAATGATATCCATGAAACTTTTCATCATGATTTTAGTTTTCAATTGGATTATGCCTCACATGATAATTATTTTGTTGAGTTTGCTCCCACTATTATTCATGAGAAGAATTTTGCTTGTGTGGAGAGTAATAAAATTTCTATGCTTGTAGATCATGAAAAGAATGCTTTAGGTGCTGGTTATATTGTTGAATTCATTCATGATGCTAATGAAAATTATTATGAGGGAGGAACATATGCTTGTAGGAATTGCAATAATATCAAGTTTCCTCTCTATGTGCTTAAAATTTTGAAGTTATGCTTGTTTTACCTTCCTATGCAAGTTGATTATTGTTACCATAAGTTGTTTGCTCACAAAATCCCTATGCATAGGAAGTGGGTTAGACTTAAATGTGCTAGTCATATTCTTCATGATGCTCTCTTTATGTTTCAATTCCTATCCTTTATGTGAGCATCATTGAAATTATCATGCCTAGCTAGGGGCGTTAAACGATAGCGCTTGTTGGGAGGCAACCCAATTTTATTTTTGTTCCTTGCTTTTTGTTCCTGTTTAGTAATAAATAATTCATCTAGACTCTGTTTAGATGTGGTTTTATGCTTTTAATTAGTGTTTGTGCCAAGTAGAACCTTTGGGAAGACTTGGGGGAAGTCTTGTTGACCATGCTGTAAAAAACAGAAACTTTAGCGCTCACGAGAATTGCTGTCATTTTTATTTGGAGAGTGATATTTAGTTAATTATTTTTGAAGATGATTAATAGATAAATTCCTCAGGTCCAGCAATTTATTTGAGAATTTTATGAGTTCCATAAGTATACGTTTGATTCAGATTACTACGGACTGTTCTGTTTTTGACAGATTCTGTTTTTCATGTGTTGTTTACCTATTTTGATGAATCTATGGCTAGTAAAAGAGTTTAAAACCATATAGAAGTTGGAATAAAGTATGTTTAACACCAATATAAATAAAGAATGATTTCATTACAGTACCTTGAAGTGGTGATTTATTTTCTTATACTAACGGAGCTTACGAGTTTTCTGTTAAGTTTTGTGTTGTGAAGTTTTCAAGTTTTGGGTAAGGATTCGATGGACTATGGAATAAGGAGTTGCAAGAGCCTAAGCTTGGGGATTCCCGAGGCACCCCAAGGTAATATTCAAGGATAACCAAGAGCCTAAGCTTGGGGATGCCCCAGAAGGCATCCCCTCTTTCGTCTTCGTTCATCGGTAACTTTACTTGGGCTATATTTTTATTCGCCACATGATATGTGTTTTTCTTGGAGCGTCAATTTATTTTGTTAGGATTTGATTTCTGTTATTTAGAATAATATTTTGCATCTTTTATTTCAATAAAAGTGGCATTGATAGCCTTTACTATGCCTATGTTACAAGTATACATGTTGCTGTTTGAAAACACAAAGTTTACCGCTGTTGCAATAATTCCCTAGAAAAGTAAGAATGTGATAAAATGTTGAAACCTTTTGCATATTAAGCTCTGATAAATTTACTACAGTGGGAATTTTCTTTCATAATTTTTGGAGCTAGGGAAGTATGGATGTTGCAGCATTCTTTACAGACTATCCTGTTTAGGCAGATTGCTGTTATGTTTGCATTGTTTGCATATGTTTGCTTCTTTAATGATTCTATTTGAGGATAGGACTGTTAAATATGCGGAGGCATTTAGTATGCAATGTTGAATAATAATTTTAGTGATTTGCTACAGTAGAGTGTAATAAGGTGTTGGCAATGGTTTATACTAACTTATTTCACGAGTCCTTGTTGAGTTTTGTGTGGATGAAGCTTTTGAGATTTAGGGAGACCTTGATATGATAGGAATTAAGGAGACACAAAAGCTCAAGCTTGGGGATGCACAAGGCACCCCAAGATAATATTTCAAGAAGTCTCAAGCATCTAAGCTTGGGGATGCCCTGGTTGGCATCCCACCTTTCTTCTTCAACAACTATCGGTTAGTATCGGTTGATCCTAAGTTTTTGCTTCTTCACATGATGTTTTCTATTCTTAGAATGTCATTTTATTTTGCTTTGCTTGCTGTTTGAATAAATCACCAAGATCTGAAATTATTAAATGTTAGAGAGTCTTCACATAGTTGCATAATTATTCGACTACTCATTGATCTTCACTTATATCTTTCGGAGTAGTTTGTCATTTGCTCTAGTGCTTCACTTATATCTTTTAGAGCATGGCCGTAGTTTTATTTTTAAGAAATAGATGAACTCTCATGCTTCACTTAGATTATTTTGAGAGTCTTAAATAGCATGGTAATTTGCTTAAAATCCTAATATGCTAGGTATTCAGGAATAATAAAATTCTCTTATGAGTGTGTTGAATACTATGAGAAGTTTGATACTTGATAATTGTTTTGAGATATGGAGATGGTGATATTAAAGTCGTGCTAGTTGAGTAGTTTTGAATTTGAGAAATACTTGTGTTGAAGTTTGTGATTCCCGTAGCATGCACGTATGGTGAACCGTTATGTGATGAAGTCAGAGCATGATTTATTTATTGATTGTATTCCTTATGAGTGGCGGTCGGGGACGAGCAATGGTCTTTTCCTACCAATCTATCCCCCTAGGAGCATGCGCGTAATACTTTGTTTCGATAACTAATAGATTTTTGCAATAAATATGTGAGTTCTTTATGACTAATGTTGAGTCCATGGATTATACGCACTCTCACCCTTCCACCTTTGCTAGCCTCTCTAGTACCATGCAACTTTCGCCGGTACCATAAACCCACCATATACCTTCCTCAAAACAGCCACCATACCTACCTATTATGGCATTTCCATAGCCATTCCGAGATATATTGCCATGCAACTTTCCACCGTTCCGTTTATTATGACACACTCCATCATTGTCATATTGCTTTAGCATGATCATGTAGTTGACATAGTATTTGTGGCAAAGCCACCATTCATAATTCCTTCATACATGTCACTCTTGGTTCATTGCATATCCCGGTACACAGCCGGAGGCATTCATATAGAGTCATATCTTGTTCTAAGTATCGAGTTGTAATTCTTGAGTTGTAAGTAAATAAAAGTGTGATGATCATCATTATTAGAGCATTGTCACAGTGAGGAAAGGATGATGGAGACTATGATTCCCCCACAAGTCGGGATGAGACTCCGGACGAAAATAAAAAAATAATAAAGGCCATAAAAAGAGAAGGCCCCAAAAAAAGAAAAGAGAAAGGCCATAAAAAAGAAAGGCCAAATAAAAAATGAGAGAAAAATAGAGAAGGGGCAATGCTACTATCCTTTTACCACACTTGTGCTTCAAGGTAGCACCATGATCTTCATGATAGAGAGTCTCCTATGTTGTCACTTTCATATACTAGTGGGAATTTTTCATTATAGAACTTGGGTTGTATATTCCAATGATGGGCTTCCTCAAAATGCCCTAGGTCTTCGTGAGCAAGCGAGTTGGATGCACACCCACTTAGTTTCCTTTGTTGAGCTTTCATACACTTATAGCTCTAGTGCATCCGTTGCATGGCAATCCCTACTCACTCACATGGATATCTATTGATGGGCATCTCCATAGCCGTTGATACGCCTAGTTGATGTGAGACTATCTTCTCCTTTTTGTCTTCTCCACAACCACCATTCTATTCCACCTATAGTGCTATATCCATGGCTCACGCTCATATATTGCGTGAAGATTGAAAAAGTTTGAGAACATCAAAAGTATGAAACAATTGCTTGGCTTGTCATCGGGGTTGTGCATGATTTAAATATGTTGTGTGGTGAAGATGGAGCATAGCCAGACTATATGATTTTGTAGGGATAACTTTCTTTGGCCATGTTATTTTGAAGAGACATGATTGCTTAGTTAGTATGCTTGAAGTATTATTGTTTTTATGTCAATATTAAACTTTTGTCTTGAATCTTTCGGATCTGAATATTCATATGACAAGTAAGAAGAATTACATTGAAATTATGCCAACTAGAATTCCACATCAAAAATTATCTTTTTTATCATTTACCTACTCGAGGACGAGCAGGAATTAAGCTTGGGGATGCTTGATACGTCTCCAACGTATCTACAATTTTTGATTGCTCCATGCTATATTATCTACTGTTTTGGGCATTATTATCCACTTTTATATTACTTTCGGGACTAACCTATTAACCGGAGGCCCAGCCCAGATTTGCTGTTTTATGCCTATTTCAGTGTTTCGAAGAAAAGGAATATCAGATGGAGTCGAAACGGAACGAAATCAACTAGAGAAGTTATTTTTGGAACGAAAGCCACTCGATGGACTTGGACCCCACGTCAAGGAAAGAAGGAGGAGCTCACGAGGGTAGGGGGTGCGCCCACCCCCCTGGGGCGCGCCCCCTGCCTCGTGGGGCCCTCGTGGATCCCTTGACGTGCTTCTTCTGCCTATATAACTCCATATACCCTAAAACTTCCAGAACGCACAATAGATCGGGAGTTCCGCCGCCAGAAGCCTCCGTAGCCACCAAAAACCAATCTAGACCCGTTCCGGCACCCTGCCGGAGGGGGAATCCTTCTCCGGTGGCCATCTTCATCATCCCGGTGCTCTCCATGACGAGGAGGGAGTAGTTCTCCCTTGGGGCTGAGAGTATGTACCAGTAGCTATGTGTTTGATCTCTCTCTCTCGTGTTCTTGATTTGGCACGATCTTGATGTATCGCGAGCTTTGCTATTATAGTTGGATCCTATGTTTCTCCTCCCCCTCTTCTCTCTTGTAATGAATTGAGTTTCCCCTTTAAAGTAATCTTATCGGATCGAGTCTTTAAAGATTTGAGAACACTTGATGTATGTCTTGCCGTGGATATCTGTGGTGACAATGGGATATCACGTGATTCAATTGATGTATGTTTTGGTGATCAACTTGCGGGTTCCTCCCATGAACCTATGCATAGGGGTTGGCACACATTTTTGTCGTGATTCTCCGGTAGAACTTTGGGGAACTCTTTGAGGTCCTTTGTGTTGGTTGAATAGATGAATCTGAGATTGTGTGATGCATATCGTATAATCATACCCACAGATACTTGAGGTGACATTGGAGTATCTAGGTGACATTAGGGTTTTGGTTGATTTGTGTCTTAAGGTGTTATTCTAGTACGAACTCTAGGGCTGTTTGTGACACTTATAGGAATAACCCAACGGATTGATTGGAAAGAATAACTTTGAGGTGGTTTCGTACCCTACCATAATCTCTTCGTTCGTTCTCCTCTATTAGTGACTTTGGAGTGACTCTTTGTTGCATGTTGAGGGATAGTTATGTGATCCAATTATGTTAGTATTGTTGAGAGGACTTGCACTAGTGAAAGTATGAACCCTAGGCCTTGTTTCCTAGCATTGCAATACCGTTTACGCTCACTTTTATCACTTGTTACCTTGCTGTTTTTATAATTTCAGATTACAAATACCTTTTTCTACTATCCATATACCACTTGTATCACCATCTCTTCGCCGAACTAGTGCACCTATACAATTTACCATTGTATTGGTTGTGTTGGGGACACAAGAGACTCTTTGTTATTTGGTTGCAGGGTTGCTTGAGAGACACCATCTTCATCCTACGCCTCCCACGGATTGATAAACCTTACGTCATCCACTTGAGGGAAATTTGCTACTGTCCTACAAACCTCTGCACTTGGAGGCCCAACAATGTCTACAAGAAGAAGGTTGTGTAGTAGACATAAGGAGGCCACCGAAGATCAGGAGTAGTTATGAGGTCCCAGGCAGGAGGCCTTGCCTCTTCGGTCGTTGTTGCTTTTGTGCTAGTCTTCTTAAGGCATCCTTTTTTAACTTATGTCTGTACTCAGATATTGTTGCTTCTGCTAACTCTTGTGTATCGAGCTATGTATTCGAGCCCTCGAGGCCCCTGGCTTGTAATATAAAGCTTGTATTATTTTTATTTTGTGTCTAGAGTTGTGTTGTGATATCTTCCCGCGAGTCCCTGATCTTGATTGTACACATTTGCGTGTATGCTTAGTGTACAATTGAATCAGGGGCGTCACAAGTTGGTATCAGAGCCGACTGCGTGTAGGATCCCCCTTTCCAACTCCTTGTCCGAAGTTGAGTCTAGTCTTTGAAAACTATTTTACTAACATGGTTGTGTGGCTTACGGGCCCACGTTGCCATTGGGTGGTATTAGGATCTTTTACTCCTCGTCTATACTCTGGGACTCTGATCTCTCTTCTATTCGGGTTAAATGATTTTGCTAACTCTAACCTTAGGATCTCGTGATCACATCCACCCAGAGAGTTGTATTATGCCTTTCTTGAGTTGACGGCCAGGATCTGCTACAGATTGTTCACAGGCTGCAAGATCCTTTTATCGAGGGCACCCTGCGTCGTCCCATGCAGAGTCCTCGCTCTAGTGGTTTTCTCCGACGTGGATGTAGCCTTTTCTATGTCTCGTTGTTGTATCCCTCCATCACGTGCCAGCGTGCCACCTAGTATATCTAGGATTCCCTTGTCCGAACTCATACTAACAACGTGTAAATGGCTTTGTATATGTATATGTATGTCTTTAATGACTACTGATTTGTACATATTGTGCCTTTGCACATGTTCAAGTTACAACATGAATGACTCCATACACCTGCTCCACCCCTAGTTAAACTGCTCCCTGATGTTTTTGGCAGGATGGCTGACGATCCTCCACCTCCATCCTATATTGCCACAATGATGCAGCAACTTGAGCTGAATCGTCAGTTTATGACTGGGGTAATGGCCCAGTTTCCGAACCATAATGCTCATCAATAGCCTGCCCCAATAACACTGCCAGAATTTGTGCGCCTCAACCCGTCCATTTTCCGCAACTCCACCAATCCTATGAATGCTGATGATTGGCTTCGTGACATCCTGTTTGAGATGGAGTCAACTAATGTTGCCCATGCTAGTTATGTCACCTTTGCGACATGCCACTTGAAGGGTCCAGCTGCTCAATGGTGGGAAAGCCACAGGGGTATGCTGCCTGCAGAGACGGTAACCACTTGGCAAGAATTTCAGTCAGCCTTTCATGCACTACACATTCCTCAAGTTCTGATAGACCGAAAGAAGGAGTTTCGCAAACTCTCACAAGACACAATGACTTTGGATGAATATCAGAGGAAATTCCTTGAATTATCTCGCTATGCTATGGATGACGTCTGCACTGACGCTCGCAAGCAGGAGAAATTCCATGAAGGACCGCGTCCCGATATAAAGCTCACACTTGTTGCTCATGATTGCGCAAACTTTGCGACGCTTGTCAACCAAGCTTAACAAGCTGAAACTGGTCTGACTGATTACCAGGAGTCACTCAAGCGCACTTGAGATGTTGGCCCATCCTCGAGTCAGCCTACTCAGAAATGTCGAGTCTAGATCCCACATAATGTTCATCACCAACCTGCTCCAACACCAAGACCGTCTGTTGGGGAACGTAGTAATTAAAAAAATTATACGATCACGCAAGATCTAACTAGGAAATGCATAGAAACGAGAGGGGAGGGTGTGTCCAAGTACCCGCGTAGACCGAAAGCGGAAGCTTTAGTAACGTTGTTGATGTAGTCAAACGTCTTCACGATCCAACCGATCTAAGTACTGAACGTACGGCACCTCCGTGTTCAGCACACGTTCAGCATGATGATGTCCCTCGAGCTCTTGATCCAGTTGAGGATGAGGGAGAGTTCCGTCAGCATGACGGTGTGGCGATGATGATGATGAAGTTACCGGCGCAAGGCTTCACCTAAGCACTACGATGATATGACCGAGGTGTTGAACTATGGAGGGGGTGCCGCACACAGTTAAGAGATTGTCTGATGTGCCTTTGGGGTGCCCCCCGCCTCCGTACATAAAGGGGGGAGGAGGAGGTGGCCGGCCAAGGGGGGCGCGCCATGTGGGGGATTCCTACTTGGACTCCTGTCCAAGTAGGATTTGGCCCCCCTCCTTCCTTCCACCTGAGAGGAAAAGAGGAAGGGAGAGAGAGGGAGAAGGAAAGAGGGGGCGCCCCCTCCCCTAGTCCAATTCGGTTTGGGCAAGGGGGGGGGCATGCCCCTCCTCACGTGGCCTTTCTCTTCTCCTCCAATGTGGCCCAATAGGCCCAATACTTCCCCCGGGGGGTTCGGAACTCCGGTAAAATACCCGAATCACTCGGAACCATTCCGATGTCAGAATATAACCTTCCAATATATGAATCTTTACCTCTCGACCATTTAGAGACTCCTCGTCATGTCCGTGATCTCATCCAGGACTCCGAACAAACTTCGGTCATCAAATCACATAACTCATAATACAAATTATCATCGAACGTTAAGCGTGCAGACCCTACGCGTTCGAGAACTATGTAGACATGACCGAGACACATCTCAAGTCAATAACCAATAGGGGAACCTAGATGCTCATATTGGCTCCTACATATTCTACGAAGATCTTTATCGGTCAAACCGCATAACAACATACGCTATTCCCTTTGTCATCGGTATGTTACTTGCCCAAGATTCGATCGTCGGTATCCTCATACCTAGTTCAATCTCATTACCAGCAAGTCTCTCTACTTGTTCCTAATGCATCATCCCGTAACAACTAAATCATTAGTCACATTGCTTGCAAGGCTTATAGTGATGTGCATTACCGAGAGGGCCTAGAGATACCTCTCTGATACTCGGAGTGACAAACTCCAATCTTGATCTATGCCAACTCAACAAACACCATCAGAGACACCTATAGAGCATCTTTATAATCACCCAGTTACGTTGTGACGTTAGATAGCACACAAAGTGTTATTCCGGTATTCGGGAGTTGCATAATCTCATAGTTAGAGGAACATGTATAAGTCATGAAGAAAGCAATAGCAATAAAACTAAATGATCATAATGCTAAGCTAATGGATGGGTCTTGTCCATCACATAATTCTCTAATGATGTGATCCCATTCATCAAATGATAACACATGTCTATGGTCAGGAAACTTAACCATCTTTGATTAACGAGCCAGTCAAGTAGAGGCATACTAGGGACACTCTGTTTGTCTATGTATTCACACATGTACTAAGTTTTCGGTTAATACAATTCTAGCATGAACAATAAACATTTATCATGATATAAGGAAATATAAATAACAACTTTATTATTGCCTCTAGGGCATATTTCCTTCAGTCTCCCACTTGCACTAGAGTCAATAATCTAGATTACGTAGTAATGTTTCTAGCACCCATGGAGTCTTGGTGCTGATCATGTTTTGCTCGTGAGAGAGGCTTAGTCAATGGGTCTACAACATTCAGATCCGTATGTATTTTGCAAATCTTTATGTCTCCCTCCTTGACTTGATCGCGAATGGAATTGAAGCGTCTCTTGATGTGTTTGGTTCTCTTGTGAAATCTGGATTCCTTCGCCAAGACAATTGCTCCAGTATTGTCACAAAAGATTTTCATTGGACCCGATGCACTAGGTATTACACCTAGATCGGATATGAACTCCTTCATCCTGACTCCTTCATTTGCTGCTTCCGAAGCAGCTATGTACTCCGCTTCACACGTAGATCCCGCCACGATGCTCTGCTTGGAACTGCACCAACTGGCAGCTCCACCATTCAATATAAATAGGTATCCGATTTGTGACTTAGAGTCATCCGGATCAGTGTAAAAGCTTGCATCAACGTAACCATTTACGACGAGCTCTTTGTCACCTCCATAAACGAGAAACATATCCTTAGTGCTTTTCAGGTATTTCAGGATGTTCTTGACCGTTTTCCAGTGATCCACTCCTGGATTACTTTGGTAGCTCCCTGCTGAACTTATAGCAAGGCACACATCAGGTCTGGTACACAGCATTGCATACATGATAGAACCTATGGCTGAGGCATAGAAATGACTTACATTTTCTCTCTATCTTCCGAAGTGGTCGGACATTGAGTCTGACTCAACTTCACACCTTGTAACACAAGCAAGAACCCTTTCTTTGACTGATCCATTTTGAACTTCTTCAAAACTTTATCAATGTATGTGCTTTGTGAAAGTCCAATTAAGCGTCTTGATCTATCTCTATAGATCTTGATGCCTAATATATAAGCAGCTTCACCGAGGTCTTTCATTGAAAAATTCTTATTCAAGTATCCTTTTATGATAGCCAGAAATTCTGTATTATTTCCAATCGACAATATCTCATCCACATATAATATTAGAAATGCAACAGAGCTCCCACTCACTTTCTTATAAATACAGGCTTCTCCAAAAGTCTGTATAAAACCATATGCTTTGATCACACTATCAAAGTGTATATTCCAACTCCGAGAGGCTTGCACCAGTCCATAAATGGATCGCTGGAGCTTGCACACTTTGTTAGCACCTTTTGGATCGACAAAACCTTCTGGTTGCATCATATACAACTCTTCTTTAAGATATCCATTAAGGAATGCAGTTTTGACATCCATTTGCCAAATTTCATAATCCTAAAATGCGGCAATTGCTAACATGATTCGGACAGACTTAAGCATTGCTACGGGTGAGAAGGTCTCATCGTAGTCAACTCCTTAAACTTGTCGAAAACCTTTTGCAACAAGTCAAGCTTTGTAGACAGTAACGTTTCTGTCAGCGTCGGTCTTCTTCTTGAAGATCTATTTATTCTCTATTGCTTGCCGATCATCGGGCAAGTCAACCAAAGTCCACACTTTATTCTCATACATGGATCCCATCTCAGATTTCGTGGCCTCAAGCCATTTTGCGGAATCTGCGCTCATCATCGCTTCCTCATAGTTCGTAGGTTCGCCATGGTCAAGTAACATGACCTCCAGAACAGGATTACCGTACCACTCTGGTGCGGATCATACTCTGGTTGACCTACAAGGTTTGGTAGTAACTTGATCAGAAGTTTCATGATCATCTTCATTAGCTTCCTCACTAATTGGTGTAGGAATCACTAGAACTGATTTCTGTGATGAACTACTTTCCAATTCAGGAGAAGGCACAATTACCTCATCAGGTTCTACTTTCCTCCCACTCACTTTTTTCGAGAGGAACTCCTTCTCTAGAAAGGATCCATTCTTAACAATGAATATCTTGCCTTTGGATCTGTGATAGAAGGTGTACCCAACAGTCTCCTTTGGGTATCCTATGAAGGCACATTTCTTCGATTTGGGTTCGAGATTATCAGGTTGAAGCTTTTTCACATAAGCATCGTAGCCCCAAACTTTAAGAAACGACAACTTAGGTTTCTTGCCAAACCACAGTTCATATGGTGTCATCTCAACGGATTTAGATGGTGCCCTATTTAATGTGAATGCAGCCGTCTCTAAAGCATAACCCCAAAACGATAGCGGTAAATCAGTAAGAGACATCATAGATCGCACCATATCTAATAAAATACGGTTACAACGTTCGGACACACCATTACACTGTGGTGTTCTAGGTGGCATGAGTTGCGAAACTATTTCACATTGTTTCATATGTAGACCAAACTCATAACTCAAATATTCACCTCCACGATCAGATCGTAGAAGCTTTATTTTCTTGTTACAATGACTTTCCACTTCACTCTAATTTTTTTTGAACTTTTCAACTGTTTCAGACTTATGTTCCATTAAGTAGATATACCCATATATGCTCAAATCATCTGTGAAGGTTAGAAAATAACAATACCCGCCGCGAGTCTCAACACTCATCGGACCGCATACATAAGTATGTATTATTTCCAATAAGTCAGTTGCTCGCTCCATTGTTCCGGAGAACGGAGTCTTAGTCATCTTGCCCATGAGGCATGGTTCGCAAGCATCAAGTGATTCATAATCAAGTGATTCCAAAAGCCCATCAGTATGGAGTTTCTTAATGCGCTTTACACCAATCTGACCTAAATGGCAGTGCCGGAATAAGTTGCAGTATCATTATTAACTTTGCATCTTTTGGCTTCAATATTATGAATATGTGTATCACTACAATCAAGATTCAACAAAAATAGACCACTCATCAAGGGTGGATGACCATAAAAGATATTACTTATATAAATAGGACAACCATTATTCTCTGATTTAAATGAATAACCGTCTCGCATTAAACTAGATCCAGGTATAATGTTCATGCTCAACGCTGGCACCAAATAACAATTATTTAGGTCTAAAACTAATCCCGACGATAGATGTAGAGGTAGCATGCCGACGATGATCACATCGACTTTGGAACCATTTCCCACGCATATCGTCACCTCATCCTTAGCCAATCTTCGTTTAATCCGTAGCCCCAGTTTCGAGTTGCAAATATGAGCAACAGAACTAGTATCAAATACCCAGGCGCTACTACGAGCATTAGTAAGGTACACATCAATAACATGTATATCAAATATACCTTTCACTTTGCCATCCTTCTTATCCGCCAAATACCTGGGGCAGTTCCGCTTCTAGTGACCAATCCCTTTGGAGTAGAAGCACTCAGTCTCAGGCTTGGGTCCAGACTTGGGCTTCTTCCCTTGAGCAGCAACTTGCTTGCTGTTCTTCTTGAAGTTCCCCTTCTTTCCTTTGCCCTTTTTCTTGAAACTAATGGTCTTGTTAACCATCAACACTTGATGCTCCTTCTTGATTTCTACCTCCGCAGCCTTTAGCATCGCGAAGAGCTCAGGAATTGTATTTTCCATCCCTTGCATATTATAGTTCATCATGAAACCATTATAGCTTGGTGGCAGTGATTGAAGAACTCTGTCAATGACACTATCATTAGGAAGATTAACTCCCAGTTGAGTCAAGTGGTTGTGGTACCCAGACATTTTGAGTATGTGTTTACTGACAGAACTATTCTCCTCCATTTTGTAGCTGTAGAACTTGTTGGAGACTTCATATCTTTCAACTCGGGCATTTGCTTGAAATATTAACTTCAACTCCTGGAACATCTCATATGCTCCATGACGTTCAAAATGTCTTTGAAGTGCCGATTCTAAGCCGTAAAGCATGGCACACTGAACTATCGAGTAGTCATCAGCTTTGCTCTGCCAGACGTTCATAACGTCTGGAGTTGCTCCTGCAGTGGGTCTTGCAGCTAGTGGTGCTTCCAGGACGTAATTCTTATATGCAGCAATGAGTATAATCCTCAAGTTACGGACCCAGGCCGTGTAGTTGCTACCATCATCTTTCAACTTAGCTTTCTCTAGGAACGCATAAAAATTCAAGGGAACGGTAGCACGGGCCATTGATCTACAATAACATAGACATGCAAATACTATCAGGTACTAAGTTCATGATAAATTAAAGTTCAATTAATCATATTACTTAAGAACTCCCACTTAGATAGACATCCTCTAGTCATCTAAATGATCACGTGATCCATATCAACTAAACCATGTCCGATCATCACGTGAGATGGAGTAGTTTTCAATGGTGAACATCACTATGTTGATCATATCTACTATATGATTCACGTTCGACCTTTCAGTCTTAGTGTTCCGAGGCCATATCTGCATATGCTAGGCTCGTCAAGTTTAACCCGAGTATTCTGGACTTGCAAAAACTGGCTTGCACCCGTTGTATGTGAACCTAGAGCTTATCACACCCGATCATCACTTGGTGTGTCGGCACGACGAATTGTAGCAATGATGCATACTCAGGGAGAACACTTGTACCTTGAAATTTAGTGAGGGATCATCTTATAATGCTATCGCTGTACTAAGAAAAATAAGATGCATAAAGGATAAACATCACATAAAATCAAATTATGTGTCATGATATATCCATCATCATCTTGTGCCTTTGATCTCCATCTCCAAAGCACCGTCATGATCTCCATCGTCACCAGCTTGACACCTTGATCTCCATCGTAGCATCATTGTCATTTCGCCAACTATAGCTTCTACGACTATCGCTACCTCTTTGTGATAAAGTAAATCAATTACATGGCGATTTCATTTCATACAATAAAGCGACAACCATAAGGCTCCTGCCAGTTGTTGATAACTTTCACAAAACATGATCATCTCATACAACAATTAATATCTCATCACGTCTTGACCATATCACGTCACAACTTGCCCTGCAAAAACAAGTTAGACGTCCTCTACTTTGTTGTTGCAAGTTTTACGTGGCTGCTACGGGCTTCTAGCAAGAACCATTCTTACCTATGCATCTAAACCACAATGATTTTTCATCAAGTGTGTTGTTTTAACCGTCAACAAGGACCGGCCGTAGTCAAACTCGATTTAACTAAAGTTGTAGAAACATACACCCGCCAGCCACCTGTGTGTGAAGCACGTCGGTAGAACCAGTCTCATGAACACGGTCATGTAATGTCGATCTGGGACGCTTCATCCAACAATGCCACCGAATCAAAGTAAGACGTTGGTGATAAGCAGTATGATTATTATCGCCCACAACTCTTTGTGTTCTACTCGTGCATATAACATCTATGCATAGACCTGGCTCGGATGCCACTATTGGGGAATGTAGTAATTAAAAAAAATCCTACGATCACGCAAGATCGAACTAGGAGATGTATAGCAACGAGAGGCGAGAGTGTGTCCATGTACCCTCGTAGACCGAAAACGGAAGCGTTTAGTAACGCGGTTTATGTAGCCAAACGTCTTCACGATCCAACCGATCCAAGTACCGAATGTACGGCACCTCCGTATTCAGCACACGTTTAGCATGATGACGTCCCTCGAGCTCTTGATCTAGTTCAGGACGAGGGAGATTTCCGTCAGCATGACGGTGTGGCGATGGTGATGATGAAGTTGAAGGAAATATGCCCTAGAGGCAATAATAAAGTTATTATTTATTTCCTTATATCATGATAAATGTTTATTATTCATACTAGAATTGTATTAACCGGAAACATGATACATGTGTGAATACATAGATAAACATAGTGTCACTAGTATGCCTCTACTTGACTAGCTCGTTGATCAAAGATGGTTATGTTTCCTAACCATAGACATGAGTTGTCATTTGATTAAACGGGATCACATCATTAGGAGAATGATGTGATTGACTTGACCCATTTTGTTAGCTTAGCACTTGATCGTTTAGTTTGTTGCTATTGCTTTCTTCATGACTTATACATGTTCCTATGACTATGAGATTATGCAACTCCCGTTTACCGGAGGAACACTTTGTGTGCTACCAAACATCACAACATAACTGGGTGATTATAAAGGTGCTCTTCAGGTGTCTCCAAAGGTACTTGTTGAGTTGGCGTATTTCAAGATTAGGATTTGTCACTCCGATTGTCGGAGAGGTATCTCTGGGCCCACTCAGTAATGCACATCACTATAAGCCTGGCAAGCATTGTAACTAATGAGTTAGTTGCGGGATGATGTATTACAGAACGAGTAAAGAGACTTGCCAGTAATGAGATTGAACTAGGTATTGAGATACCGACGATTGAATCTCGGGCAAGTAACATACCGATGACAAAGGGAACAACGTATATTGTTATGCGGTTCGACCGATAGAAGATCTTCGTAGAATATGTAGGAGCCAATATGGGCATCCAGGTTCCGATATTGGTTATTGACCAGAGAAGTGTCTCGGTCATGTGTACATAGTTCTCGAACCCGTAGGGTCCGCACGCTTAATGTTCGTTGACGATATAGTATTTATGAGTTATGTATGTTGGTAACCAAATGTTGTTCGGAGTTCCGGATAAGATCATGGACATGACGAGGAACTCCGGAATGGTCCGGAGATAAAGATTGATATATGGGATAATAGTGTTTGGTCTCCGGAAGGGTTTCGGAATCCACCGGAAGGGGTTCCGGATTTTTCCCGAAATGTTTGGGTATAAGAACACTTTATTTGGGCCAAAGGGGAAAGCCCACAAGGTTTTTGGAAAGCGCAAAAGGAATTTTTGTGGAGTCCAGGGGCCAGACGCCAGGGTCCCTGGCGTCTGGGTCCAGACACCGGGAACCCTGGCGTCTGGCCCTGGAGTTCGAGAAGGACTCTTGCCTTTCGGGTGAAACCGACTTTGTGGAGGCTTTTACTCCAAGTTTCAACCCCAAGGTTCAACATATAAATAGAGGGGTAGGGCTAGCACCCAAGACACGTCAAGAAACACCAAGCCGTGTGCCGGCTACCCCGTCCCCTCTAGTTTATCCTCTGTCATAGTTTTCATAGTGCTTAGGCGAAGCCCTACGGAGGTTGTTCTTCACCAACACCGTCACCATGCCGTCGTGCTGTCGGAACTCATCTACTACTTCGCCCCTCTTGCTGGATCAAGAAGGCGAGGACGTCATCGAGCTGAACATGTGCTGAACGCGGAGGTGGTGTACGTTCGGTACTTGATCGGGACGGATCGTGAAGGTGTACGACTACATCAACCGTGTTGATAAACGCTTCCGGTTATGGTCTATGAGGGTACGTAGACAACACTCTCCCCTCTCGTTGCTATGCATCACCATCATCCTGCGTGTGCGTAGGATTTTTTTTGAAATTACTACGTTCCCCAATAGTGGTATCAGAGCCAGGTTTTATGCGTAGATGTTATATGCACGAGTAGAACACAAGTGAGTTGTGGACGATACAAGTCATACTTCTTACCAGCATGTCATACTTTGGTTCAACGATATTGTTGGATGAAGCGGCCCAGACCGACATTACGCGTACGCTGACGCGAGACTGGTTCTACCGACGTGCTTTGCACATAGGTGGATGGCGGTGTCAGTTTCTCCAACTTTAGTTGAACCGAGTGTGGCTACGCCCGGTCCCTGAGAAGGTTAAAACAACACTAACTAGACGAACTATCGTTGTTGTTTTGATGCGTAGGTAAGAACGGTTCTTGCTCAGCCCATAGCATCCACGTAAAACTTGCAACAACAAAGTAGAGGATGTCTAACTTGTTTTTTGCAGGGCATGTTGTGATGTGATATGGTCAAGACATGATGCTATATTTATTGTATGAGATGATCATGTTTTGTAGTGGAGTTATCGGCAACTGGCAGGAGCCATATGGTTGTCGCTTTATTGTATGCAATGCAATCGCCCTGTAATTGCTTTACTTTAGCACTAAGCGGTAGCGGTAGTCGTAGAAGCAATAGTTGGTGAGACAACAATGATGCTACGATGGAGATCAAGGTGTCGCACCGGTGACGATGTTGATCATGACGGTGCTTCAGAGATGGAGATCACAAGCACAAGATGATGATGGCCATATCATATCACTTATATTGATTGCATGTGATGTTTATCCTTTATGCATCTTATTTTGCTTTGATTGACGGTAGCATTATAAGATGATCTCTCACTAAATTTTAGGATAAAAGTGTTCTCCCTGAGTATGCACCGTTGCCAAAGTTTGTCGTGCCGAGACACCACGTGATGATCGGGTGTGATAAGCTCTACGTCCATCTACAACGGGTGCAAGCCAGTTTTGCACACGCAAAATACTCGGGTTGAACTTGACGAGCCTAGCATATGCAGATATGGCCTCAGAACACTGAGACCGAAAGGTCGAGCATGAATCATATAGTAGATATGATCAACATAATGATGTTCACCATTGAAAACTACTCCATTTCACGTGATGATTGGTTATGGTTTAGTTGATATGGATCATGTGATCACTTAGATGATTAGAGGGATGTCTATCTAAGTGGGAGTTCTTAAGTAATATGATTAATTGAACTTAAATTTATCATGAACTTAGTACCTGATAGTATTTTGCTTATCTATGTTGTTGTAGATAGATGGCCCGTGCTGTTGTTCCATTGAATTTTAATGCGTTCCTTGAGAAAGCAAAGTTGAAAGATGATTGTAGCAATTACATGGACTGGGTCCGTAACTTGAGGATTATACTCATTGCTGCACGGAAGAATTACGTCCTGGAAGCACCGCTGGGTGCCAGGCCTGCTGCAGATGCTGCTGATAATGTTAAGAACGTCTGGCAGAGTAAAGCTGATGACTACTCGATAGTTCAGTGTGCCATGCTTTACAACTTAGAACCGGGACTTCAACAACGTTTTGAACGTCATGGAGCATATGAGATGTTCCAGGAGTTGAAGTTAATATTTCAAGCAAATGCCCGGATTGAGAGATATGAAGTCTCCAATAAGTTATATAGCTACAAGATGGAGGATAATAGTTCTGTCAGTGAGCATATAATCAAAATGTCTGGGTATCATAATCACTTGACTCAATTGGGAGTTAATCTTCCTTTTGATAGTGTCATTGACAGAGTTCTTCAATTGCTGCCACCAAGCTACAAAAGATTCGTAATGAACTATAATATGCAAGGGATGAATAAGACAATTCCCGAGCTCTTCGCAATGCTAAAGGCTGCGGAGGTAGAAATCAAAAAGGAGCATCAAGTGTTGATGGTTAACAAAACCACCAGTTTTAAGAAAAAGGGTAAAGGGAAGAAGAAGGTGAACTTCAAGAAGAACGACAAATAAGTTGCTGCTCAGGAGAAGAAACCCAAGTCTGGACCTAAGCGTGAGACTGAGTGCTTCTACTGCAAATAGACTGGTCACTTGAAGCGGAACTGCCCCAAGTATTTGGCGGATAAGAAGGATGATAAGGTGAACAAAGGTATATGTGATATACATGTTATTGATGTGTACCTTACCAGAGCTCTCAGTAGCACCTGGGTATTTGATACTGGTTCTGTTGCTAATATTTGCAACTCAAAACAGGGACTACGGATTAAGCGAAGACTGGCTAAGGACGAGGTGACGATGCGCGTGGGAAATGGTTCCAAAGTCGATGTGATCGACGTCGGCATGCTACCTCTACATCTACCTTCGGGATTAGTTTTAGACCTAAATAATTGTTATTTGGTGCTAGCGTTAAACATGAACATTATATCTGGATCTTGTTTGATGCGAGCCGGTTATTCATTTAAATCTAAGAATAATGGTTGTTCTATTTATATGAGTAATATCTTTTATGGTCATGCACCCTTGAAGAGTGGTCTATTTTTTTTAATCTCGATAGTAGTGATACACATATTCATAATGTTGAAGCCAAAAGATGCAGAGTTGATAATGATAGTGCAACTTATTTGTGGCACTGCCGTTTGGGTCATATTGGTCTAAAGCGCAGGAAGAAACTCCATACTAATGGACTTTTGGAATCACTTGATTATGAATCACTTGGTACTTGCGAACCGTTCCTTATGGGCAAGATGACTAAAACGCCGTTCTCCGGAACTATGGAGCGAGCAACAGATTTGTTGGAAATCATACATACTGATGTATGTGGTCCGATGAATATTGAGGCTCGTGGCGGGTATCGTTATTTTCTCACCTTCATAGATGATTTGAGCAGATATGGGTATATCTACTTAATGAAAGATAAGTCTGAAACATTTGAAAAGTTCAAAGAATTTTAGAGTGAAGTGGAAAATCATCATAACAAGAAAATAAAGTTTCTACGATCTGATCGTGGAGGAGAATATTTGAGTTACGAGTTTGGTCTACATTTGAAACAATGCGGAATAGTTTCACAACTCATGCCACTTGGAACACCACAGTGTAATGGTGTGTCCGAACGTTGTAATCGTACTTTACTAGATATTGTGCGATTTATGATGTCTCTTACTGATTTACCGCTATCGTTTTGGGGTTATGCTTTAGAGACGACTACATTCACATTAAATAGGGCACCATCGAAATCCGGTGAGACGACGCCTTATGAACTATGATTTGGCAAGAAACCGAAGTTGTCCTTTCTTAAAGTTTGGGGCTGCGATGCTTATGTGAAAAAACTTCAACCTGATAAGCTCGAACCCAAATCGGAGAAATGTGTCTTCATAGGATACCCAAAGGAAACTATTGGGTACACCTTCTATTACAGGTCCAAAGGAAAGACATTTGTTGCTAAGAATGGACACTTTATAGAGAAGGAGTTTCTCTCGAAAGAAGTGAGTGGGAGGAAAGTAGAACTTGATGAGGTAACTGTACCTGCTCCCTTGTTAGAAAGTAGTTCATCAAAGAAATCGGTTCCTGTGACATCTACACCAATTAGTGAGGAAGCTAATGATGATGATCATGAAACTTTAGATCAAGTTACTACCGAACCTCGTAGGTCAACCAGAGTAAGATCTGCACCAGAGTGGTACGGTAATCCTGTTCTGGAGGTCATGTTACTTGACCATGACGAACCTACGAACTATGAGGAAGCGATGATGAGCCCAAATTCCACAAAATGGCTTGAGGCCATGAAATCTGAGATGGGATCCATGTATGAGAACAAAGTGTGGACTTTGGTTGACTTGCCCGATGATTGGCAAGCAATTGAGAATAAATGGATCTTCAAGAAGAAGACTGACGCTGACGGTAATGTTACTGTCTATAAAGCTCGACTTGTTGCGAAAGGTTTTAGACGAGTTCAAGGAGTTGACTACGATGAGACCTTCTCACCTGTAGCGATGCTTAAGTCCGTCCGAATCATGTTATCTTTTGCCGCATTTTATGATTATGAAATTTGGCAAATGGATGTAAAGACTGCATTCCTGAATGGATTTCTGGAAGAAGAGTTGTATATGATGCGACCTGAAGGTTTTATCGATCCAAAGGGTACCAACAAAGTTTGCAAGCTCCAGCGATCCATTTATGGACTGGTGCAAGCATCTCGGAGTTGGAATAAACGTTTTGATAGTGTGATCAAAGCATATGGTTTTATAAATACTTTTGGAGAAACCTGTATTTACAAGAAAGTGAGTGGGAGCCCTGTAGCATTTCCAATATTATATGTGGATGACATATTATTGATTGGAAATGATATAGAATTTCTGGATAGCATAAAAGGATACTTGAATAAGAGTTTTTCAACGAAAGACCTCGGTGAAGCTGCTTACATATTGGGCATCAAGATCTATAGAGATAGATCAAGACGCTTAATTGGACTTTCATAAAGCACATATCTTGATAAAGTTTTGAACAAGTTCAAAATGGATCAGGCAGAGAAAGGGTTCTTGCCTATGTTACAAAGTAAGTAAGACTCAATGCCCGACCACTACAGAGGTTAGAGAGAAAATGAAAGATGTTCCCTATGCTTTAGCCATAGACTCTATCATGTATGCAATGCTGTGTACCAGACCTGATATGTGCCTTGCTATTAGTTTAGTAGGGAGGTACCAAAGTAATCCAGGAGTGGATCACTGGACAGTGGTCAAGAACATCTTGAAACACCTGAAAAGGACTAAGGATATGTTTCTCGTTTATGAACGTGTGCTGAACGCGGAGGTGCCGTACGTTCGGTACTTGATCGGGGCGGATCGTGAAGGTGTACGACTACATCAACCGCGTTGATAAACGCTTCCGCTTACGGTCTATGAGGGTACGTAGACAACACTCTCCCCTCTCGTTGCTATGCATCACCATGATCCTGCGTGTGCATAGGATTTTTTTTGAAATTACGACGTTCCCCAACAGAAGTTACCGGCGCAAGGCTTCATCTAAGCACTACGACGATATAACCGAGGTGTTGAACTGTGGAGGGGGGCGCCGCACACGGCTAAGAGATTGTTTGTCGTGCCTTTGGGGTGCCCCCCGCCTCTGTATATAAAGGGGGGAGGAGGAGGTGGTTGGCCAAGGGGGGCGCGCCATGGGGGGAGTCCTACTTGGACTCCTAGTCCAAGTAGGATTCGGCCCCCCTCCTTCCTTCCACCGGAGAGGAAAAGGGGAAGGGAGAGAGAGGGAGAAGGAAAGAGGGGGGCCGCCCCCTCCCCAAGTCCAATTCGGTTTGGGATAGGGGGGGGGCGCCCCTCCTCACGTGGCCTTTCTCTTCTCCTCCAATATGGCCCAATAGGCCCAATACTTCCCCGCGGGGGGGGGGGGGTTCCGATAACCCCTCGGAACTCCGGTAAAATATCCGAATCACTCGGAACCATTCCGATGTTCGAATATAACCTTCCAATATATGAATCTCTACCTCTCGACCATTTTGAGACTCCTCTTCATGTCCGTGATCTCATACGGGACTCCGAACAAACTTCAGCCGTCAAATCACATAACTCATAATACAAATCATCATTGAACGTTAAGCGTGCGGACCCTACGTGTTTGAGAACTATGTAGACATGACCGAGACACATCTCAGGTCAATAAACAATAGCGGAACCTGGATGCTCATATTGGCTCTTATATATTCTATGAAGATCTTTATCGGTCAAACCGCATAACAACATACGTTATTCCCTTTGTCATCGGTATGTTACTTGCCCAAGATTCGATTGTCGGTATCCTCATACCTAGTTCAATCTTGTTACCGGTAAGTCTCTTTACTAGTTCCGTAATGCATCATCCTGTAACTAACTCATTAGTCACATTGCTTGCAAGTCTTATAGTGATGTGCATTACCGAGAGGGCACAGAGATACCTCTCCGATACTCAGAGTGACAAATCCCAATCTTGATCTATGCCAACTCAACAAACACCTTCGGAGACACCTGTAGAGCATCTTTATAATCACCCAGTTATGTTGTGACGTTTGATAGCACACAAAGTGTTTCTTCGATATTCGGGAGTTGCATAATCTCATAGTCAGAGGAACATGTATAAGTCATGAAGAAAGCAATAGCAATAAAACTAAATGATCATAATGCTAAGATAACAGATGGGTCTTGTCCATCACATCATTCTCTAATGATGTGATCCCGTTCATCAAATGACAACACATGTGTATGGTCAGGAAACTTTACCATCTTTGATTAACGAGCTAATCAAGTAGAGGCATACTAGGGACACTCTGTTTGTTTATGTATTCACACATGTACTAAGTTTCCGGTTAATACAATTCTAGCATGAATAATAAATATTTATCATGATATAAGGAAATATAAATAACAACTTTATTATTGCCTCTAGGGCATATTTCCTTCACTGTCTTATGATGCACCTCGTCTGCCTTCGCCGCCGAGACAGCTAACGGTCAAGGGTGGACAACCCAATGTAATGGCTCCTCCTCATAATGATGTTTTATGCCGCAAGTGTGGACAGCCAGGGCACCATGCTGCCAGCTGCCGCCCGACTCTGAATATAAAGGTACGAGCTCGTCAACCCAGAAACCCAAATTCCAGGCTGCATGCACTCAGTCATGGTCATGTTAATCATGTAAAGGTTGAAGAAGCTCGACGGGACCCCAAGATTGTGATGGGTACCCTCCTAGTGAATTCAGTCCCAGGTTCTATTCTTTTTGATTTGGGAGCATCACATTCTTTCATTTCTAAAGCATTTGCATGCAAGCAAGAATTATCATTCAAAAATATGTACCCTCCACTGGTGGTTAGCTCTAGGTGGGATACCTCGATGATAGCCCACAACAACCACATTGAAATTGGAGGGTTAGTATTCACTGCTTCACTTATGGCCCTCAAGGTTTCTACCATAGATGTCATTCTGGGCATGAATTGTTTTGGTCCTCACCAAACCCTGATCGACTGTCCAGCTGAGACAGTCCAACTCACTCATCCTTCTGGCCAAACAGTACAATACTTAGTCCGAGCAGCTCAAGATGCTGAGAATCGGATATATGTTCTGAATGCATTGAATGCCTCACCTCTTGAGGGAATAGAGAACATTCCAGTCATTTGTGATTTCTAAGATGTCTTTCCAGAAGAACTTCCAGGAATACCCCCTACTAGAGCTGTTGAATTCATCATAGACTTGAAGCCGGGCACTACTCCTATTGCCAAGCGGCCATACAAGATGCCGCCGCATGAACTCCTTGAGCTTAAGGAGGAAATCGACAAATCTCTTATCAAGGGTTTCATTCGCCCTAGTTCATCTGCTTGGGGAGCACCTTCTCTCTTAGTCAAGAAGAAGGATGGAACTAACCATTTGTCCAAGATTACCGACCTATCAACCAGGCAACAATTCAGAACAGTATCCGCTTCCTAGAATCAACGATCTGTATGGTCAACTTGCTGGTTCCTCAGTATTCTCTAAACTTGATTTGAGGTTGGGTTACCACCAGATCTGGGTTCGTGAAGAAGATATTCCCAAGACTGCTTCCGTGACTCGCTATGGTTCATACGAGTACATCGTCATGTCTTCCGGATTGACCAATACTCCAGCAACATTCTCTCGTCTTATGAACTATATATTCGTGGAATACCTTGACAAGTTTGTCATGGTTTATCTAGATGATATCCTTGTATATTCCAAGAACAAAGAAGAACATGCTGAACACCTTTGACTTGTTCTGGAAAAGCTTCGAGAGCATCAACTATATGCCAAGTATTCCAAGTGTGAATTCTGGCTTCCTGAAGTAACCTACCTTGGCCATGTCATCTCCAAGGATGGTATTGCTGTCAACCCAGAATGAGTTCAGGCTATTCTCGATTGGACTCCTCCGAAGAATGTCAAACAAGTAAAAAGTTTTCTCAGACTCGCCAGCTATTACCGTCAATTTGTTGAGAACTTCTCCAAGATCGCCAAGCCCCCGACTGGTCTGCTTCACAAGGGCGTCAAGTTTGAGTGGACAGAAAAGTGTCAGGAAAGTTTCCATGCACTCAAGGATAAGCTGACTTCCGCTCCAGTGCTTTCTCCTCCCGATACTAAGAAGGATTTCATCATTACTGCGACGCTTCATGACAAGGATTAGGCTGTGTCCTAATGCAAGAGCGTAGAGTGATTGCTTATGCCTCTCGTCAGTTGCGCCCTCACGAAGAGAACTGCCCAGTTCACGACCTCGAGCTTTCTTCTGTTATACATGCACTGAAATAGTGGCGACATTACCTTCTCCGTAATCGTTGTGAGATCTTCACCGACCACCAAAGTCTGAAGTATTTGTTTACTCAGCCAGATTTGAACCTCTGTCAGTAGAGATGGACGGATACCGTAGCAGACTTTGACTTGAGTATTTCCTATACACTAGGAAACACTAATGTAATGGTTGATGCTTTGAGCTGCAAGTCATATTGCAACCATCTCGAGGTTCGCAAAGTTCAGTCCTTGCTTGTTGAACAATTCAGAAAGCTGAACCTCCATATTGTTCCTCCGGGTGCACTCGCTCCCCCTCCTAAGGAGTTCCGCAAGATGAACCTCCGTGTTGTACCTCAGGGTTCCCTCAATACCCTGGTTGTCGAACCAGATCTCGTGGAGAGCATCAAGAGACTGCAGAAGTATGACCCACAAGTTGAGAAGATTAAGCGCTACCTCGTAGAAGGAAGGCCCTCATTCTTCACTGTTGAAGATGATGACACCTTGTTCTTTAAAGGTCGCCTAGTGGTTCCTTCAAAAGACAACCTGGATATGGTTCAGGAAGTTACGAAAGAAGCTCATGACACTCCATTATCTATTCATCCCGGTAGTACCAAGATGTACCAAGACATTCGTCAGAGATTCTGGTGGTCTAATATGAAGCAAGACATTGCCCGTTATGTTGCTGAATGTGACGTTTGCCATCATATCAAAGCAGAACATCAAATGCCTGCTAGAACTCTGCAACCTATCTCTATTCCTGAATGGAAATGGGACCATGTTGAAATGGACTTCGTCACTGGATTTCCCAAATCTCAGAAAGGTAATGATGCTATACTTGTTGTCATTGACCTGCTTTCCAAAGTTGCACACTTTCTAGCCGTCAAAGAAACCATAACTGTTAGCCAGCTGACAACCCTCTAGATGTCCAGAATTGTTTCACTTCATGGTATTCCGCCGGTTATCAGCTTAGACCGTGGCAGCTTATTCACTTCAAGATTCTGGGCAAGTTTCCAAGAAGCTATGGGAACTCATCCGTCTTTCAGTACAACATTTCACCTCAGTCGCAGGGACAAGTTCAACACGTCAATCAAGTTCTCGAAGACATGCTTCGAGCTTGTGTTATTTCCTTCGACAAGAAATGGGAGGAATCTCTCTCGTATGCTGAGTTCTCCTACAACAATAGCTATCAAGCTAGTTGTAACGCCCCGGACACACCTGCCGGTGGTCGTTACTCCTGGCAGGATCTAGACTGGCCCCACAGATCAATACTAGTCTTTTCTGCGCACTTTGTCCTCACTCGTGTGCACCCGGGAGCAACTTCCCGGTCGGTCACCCATCCTGAAACTACTCCAAGCTGAGCACCCTTAACTTTGGAGTTCTATCCGTATGGGCTCCCGGAAAAGAAGGAATTCCTTATTTATATGAGTAGTCTATCATCCCTAATAAGCAGGCTATCACATACACCCCTACTCAGAGGAACTGACGTCCTCGTCAGGCCACAGGAACGTTCCCTCTTGGCACATACGTCTGTGCTTCTAGTCCGGTACATGTGCCATGCCGTGTGCCACGACGTGTCACAAATGTCATGAACAACATGACCGCACACCTGTCCGCAAACATCCGTGTAACCGCAAGGGTCGGCTCTGATACCAACTTGTAACGCCCCGGACACACCTGCCGGTGGTCGTTACTCCTGGCAGGATCTAGACTGCCCCCACAGATCAATACTAGTCTTTTCTGCGCACTTTGTCCTCACTCGTGTGCACCCGGGAGCAACTTCCCGGTCGGTCACCCATCCTGAAACTACTCCAAGTTGAGCATGCTTAACTTTGGAGTTCTATCCGAATGGGCTCCCGGAAAAGAAGGAATTCCTTATTTATATGAGTAGTCTATTATCCCTAATAAGCCAGGCTATCACACTAGTCTGAAGATGCCCCCCTTCAAAGTGTTATATGGACGAAAGTGTCGGACTCCTCTGAACTAGTCAGAAACTAGGGAACGTCCACTTTTCGGTCTAGATATTATCCAATGCGCCGAAGAACAAGTCTGCATTATTCACGAGAATCTCAAGACTGCTCAATCGCGTCAGAAAAGTCAGTATGACCGTCATCACAAAGACATGGTTATCAACCTGGCAAAAAGGCTTATCTTCGAGTCACACCAATGAAGAGTTCACACCACTTCGGGATCAAGGGCAAGCTAGCTCCTCGCTATATTGGTCCTTTCACTATTCTCGAAAGGCGTGGAAAAGTGGCATATCAACTGGAGCTGCTGTCGAACCTTTCTCAAGTTCATGATGTGTTCCACGTGTCACAGCTCCGCCGCTGCTTCAAGGACCCAATCCAAGCAGTGGATCATGAAGTGCTTTAATTGCAACAAGACCTCTCCTATAAAGAGCATCCGGTCTGCATAATCGACCAAGCCGAACGCCGCACACGTCAAAAGGCAATCAAGTTCCTCAAGGTACAGTGGTCGCATCACTCTAAAGACGAAGCCACTTGGAAACACGAGGATCGCTTGTGTGAAGAATACCCCACTTTGTTTCCTTCTACCTCCTAAATCTCGGGACGAGATTTCTTATAGTGGAGGAGATCTGTAACGCCCGGATAATTAAGCTACAGTAATCCCAAGTTAATGGTGCCATGTCATCACATTACTGTTGCTAATCCTCATTTTATACAAGTCACAATTCAAATTCAAAACCAAGTTTAAAGTCAAAATTTAAATTTTGTCAAACATGAAAACTAAAATGTTCAAGTTGTTGCAAATATCTTTGAATAATATTAGTGGCGAGCCAACATTTTTATAAAATGTTTAACGACTATAAAATAAAGAAAACAAATATAGCAGAAACAAATGAAAAAGGAAAAAGGCAAAATAGAAAATAAAACACCCCCTGTTCCCTGGGCTTTAGCCCACTAGAGCCGGCCCACTCCTCCTCCCCGGTCACCCCCTCCTCTCTCTATTCACCCGACCAAGCGGGTCCCACTTGTCCCTGCCGCACCCGGCTCGGCACTCCATGCTGCTACGTCGCCGGTGAGGGGATAAGCCTCCCCCGGCGCCTCGAGTCCTCCCCCCTGCTCCACGCCCCTACTCTCTCCCCACTCGCCCTCTCTCCCTCTCCATCTCGCTCGCGCCCGAGCGATACCATGCCCTCACCGGCATTCAACGCGGGGCCACAGCCACCGCCTCGCATCACCGCCGTCGTACTCTTCCTCGTTCCCATAAACGAGCGTGAGCCGGGAGCCACCACAGCGAGCCCGGTGAGCTCGTCTGCTTCCCTAGATCGCCGGCCACCGCCGCCGTCGATTCACCATCAGTGATGCTACTAAGCTCTCGAAGGCTTTTCTTAGCCGTTCGGTGAGCTCCTCTACTTCCTACTCCTCCCCGGTTCCTCTCTCGCGCGCCCTAGCTAGCTACCACCGACGAGCCCGAGCGCGCCGCCGCCTGCGCTCATCGCCGGCATGTTTCCGATGATCAAATGGTCACAGACTCGCAAACACTGGCCTCACCGCATCACATATGCCTCGCCTAGCCCATTAGCTCGACCAATAGCGCACTACATCGACTCCTTCACCGTAGCCCATAGCCACTGCACCGTAGACCTTGATGCGGGCATCGTTTCCGGCCAGGTCCGGCGATGCCACCACCACCACTCGACGCGTCGTCAAGTGGCCGTTTGAACGTGACAGGCCCCGACCAATTTAGTGGCCTATAGACGAAATCCTCCGTGCGCCCGTGCCTCCACCGCATTGTGGCGTCGCCGACTGTCAGTGTCAAAACCGGCGGATCTCGGGTAGGGTGTCCCGAACTGTGCGTCTAAGGTCGATGGTAACAGGAGACAGGGGACACAATGTTTACCCAGGTTCGGGCCCTCTCTATGGAGGTAATACCCTACTTCCTGCTTGATTGATCTTGATGAATATGAGTATTACAAGAGTTGATCTACCACGAGATCGTAATGGCTAAACCCTAGAAGTCTAGCTTGTGTGATTGTCATAATAATCTATCGACTAGCCTGGCCTTGGCTTATATAATGCACCAGAGGCCTAGGATAACAAGAGTCCTAGCCGAATACGTTGGTGGAGAGGAGTCCTTGTCTTGATCATCAAGTCTTGTGGAATACTCCTTGTATGCGGCATGGGCTGCCCGAAGTGGCCCATGAGTGAACCACCATGGGGTCCTCGGCTGATCCACCTGGTCGGGAGACGATGTGGTGAGTACCCCCTAGTCTAGGACACCGTCAGTAGCCCCCTAAACTGGTCTTCAAGTTGGGGACGCTCCTCGATCCTTCCAAACTGTTCTTCATCTTCGGTCGTCGGTCTTGAACACTGGTTCAGCAAATCTTCTCGTCTTCGATCTTGAGGATCGCTGAAGTGAATCCGAAGGGTTTACACATCGGGTATCCGAGGAGCGACTTTAAGTTCTCGTCCTTTATCAATGCCTTAGGATTATTTTTTACGCCACACCTCGAGTTTCAAGTTGTTCCAGTGCGACGGTGTCCTCTTGCATCTGAGCTCCAATGCCGGACTGCATTCGAGATATCTTTTGCAGCCAAGCACCAACGCTGGACTATATCCGAGCTCCAACGCTGAACTATATCCGAGGTGTCATAGATCACCTTGGCTTGAAAAAGTTTGAGGGAGGTTATCTGAGTTTAACGCTGAAAAGTTCTCTATGGAACGAGCCATTCGAATCCGGGCTTTATGCCGGACCACTTCCGAGCTCCAACGATGGTCAGCGTCCGAGGTGTCGTAAACTACCTCGGTCTTTTAAAAGATTGAACGAATTCAGCCGAGCTTAATGCCAGAAATGCCCTCTATGGAGCCAGCCACTGGTGCTCGAGCTTTATGCCGGACTGCTTCCGAGGTGGTACACCACCCCGACCGCAGGCTGATTTTTGTGAATATTTTTGGTTGGTGCAATTTACTCTCTGCCGAGATATATAACCAGTATATGTATATCAAGTAGCCCTCAAGGTGTGTGTCGGTCTAAACCCGAGGTGCACCTGAAGGAAAACATAAAACTTATGATCCTGGTAGCCCCTGAGACTCAAGTCGATTTGTGAATCGACCTAAGGATCAACTCCTAGCTCGGCAACATACGTAGGAATAGAAACGCAGTGTAATATATTAGAGATAATAGTGATCGGCGAACTGGCCCTTGAGAGAGGGTTTTGAGAAGTTGCCGCAATATATTAGCTTGACGCCAGATAGGTCCAGATGGTACCTATTATTGTCCGAAGACGCGTTTGCCCATAGTTCGGTCAGGCCGAACACTAAGCATTTTGAATTTTCTACACTGAACAGGCAACGCAGTAGCCCCCGAGACACTGGTCGGGTGGCAGCACCAGACTAGGGGATCGATGTGCCCCTTTAATATTTATAAATAATGAGCGCGAAGCCCAGTAGCCCCCGAGCCTTAATGTGGGCACGGGTGGCCGAATTAAGGATCGATATCCGTGTGATATTTTTGTTGTGTTTAACACAAACTTCTCAAAAAGAGAATAAAGATCTCTTAAAGGAGCTAGAGCCAGCGAAAGCTGGGCTCGCCAAGGTTGGCCCCAAGGGGCTTAATAGATAGGAAATCGATGCCACTTGGGATTTAGGAGAGCTTTATGTAAGTTGCTCGGTTGGTATTTAAAAGATGAGCTGCAATAAATCGACTTTACTCTCAATTTATGATCCTATGTATCCAAGTATTTTACATCATGAATGCTCGGATCCGCATTGTACAAAACTTTGTTGACCGACCATCGGCTTCCACCTCCTCGGCCAGCAGCCGGGGAGTGTTTGTCCTTCTTTATAAAGCCTTCATGAGAGCAAAGATTTATGAAAAACAAGGCAATCCAGTCATACAGTTTGATAAACAAAGGTACGCGGAGAGATACGTTATATTAAGAAACATCTTCCAAGGAAAATAGTCCCGCTATCGGTTCCTTTCTTTGGGTCATCATGCTTTATCATGATCATGAAACCTCACCTCCAATCAACGTGGGAGGAAAATATTGAGGATTTAGTTCGGGTAAAGTTCCCCAACTCTATGGTATTAATGAACCAAAATTTTCACTTCCGTCGTTGCCGACCAATGTGATCCTTTAAGATCGCTAGCTTTTGGCTTCACCCAGTCCGAGGTACAAACTCGGATGACCCGGTAGTAACAATCACAGAGGTGCTCCCTTTACCGCCTAGCCAAACAATCGAGAACGTAGGGGTAAGCACAGGAGCCAGCAACCCAGCTTGGCAAAAATCTTAAGTCAAATTGATGCATATTTATGGCTTTATAACGACGATTATAGAAGGCAACCCTTGTATACTAAATACAAATGACGATGATATGTTTATTTTGACTCCGTTGCGACCGTTTATTAGTTGAAAGTGGCCCATCGTCGGCTTCTACCCCTTTGCAGATACTACGCAGGGTGTCTCCGCAATAACAAGACAACCCTTAGCCGACGTCTCGGTGCCCGAAGGCGGTTGTGTTAGCGGAAACGAGGCAATCAGGTATGCGGGCTTTATAACTTTCACTTAGTCATAGGAGCTTTAAACGGGGGAAGCTGGCTACGAGCCCCCGGTTAGTGTTTGGCGACAGCCGAGGTCAAGCCGTAAACACTTCGGCCAATGTTATGAACGACCCGTCATTTAACATAGTCATCGGATCGCTGACCAGTTTACGCTTATTGTGACAGTCAGTTCTTGGCTTTCTCCACTGAGGTGCTTAACCATGCGAGCTAGAAGCACAATCGCAGTGGTTCTCCCTTTGCACACCTAGCTGAACAAAGCGGAATGTAGGAGGCAAGCATAGGAGCCGGGCAACCCAACTATTTAACCAAAGACACAACTTGAAACCGATGCATATATAGCAATATCCGAGAATGTTTTTGCCGAATCTCTAAAGGTGTTCGGCGTTGCAATGCAAGACTTATGCCGGAAACACACAAATAGTTTAAAAGTGCCATAAGCTTGGAAAACCAAAAAACGTCAGTAAAAACTTGACGTCCGAACAAGATCAAGTGTTCGATGCCAATCCGAAGATTGGAAAAAAAATTGTGCTTCTGTCGTGCTTTAACATGCCATATCCGGTCTCGAGACTTCACGCGGGTCCGCCTACAGCTTCAAGCTCCTTATCCCAAAGGCGGAGTACTTCTTCGAGGTTAGTTTAGGAAAAGACTTTGCAACGACCAAGAACAAAACACATTTACTATAAAACAACTCAGATAAATTTTAAGAGCCCCCAAGTGACTTGGGTAAGAGAATTTTATGTATAATGATTGTATGTACCGAAGTACTTATATCATATCTGTGTTCACCCAAAGTTTAAACGCGTCTTAACCGACCGTGGGCTTCTCCCTCTTCGTTCAAGGGCCGAAAAGTGTAATGTACTCCACCTGTCGAGAATATCGACGATGTTTCCGATAACCAGGCAATCAGGCCATAAGGCTGTAACAGACAAAGCACGCTCAGGGAACTTATGCTATATTACTGATGAAGTGTAAGAAGCATCTTCGAATAAAATAGTACCCCCACCGATAACTTTCTTCGGTTGCTCATTGTTACTATGAGACTTGTGCAACAAATTTTTTGTACTCATGAGTTCCGTTGTGTGCCGACCATGATTGAAAACAATAAGAGCGCTAGCTTTCGGCTTCACCCAGTCTCAGGTACTAACTCGGATGACTCGGTAGTAAAAATCACAGAGGTGCTCCCTTTACCGCCTAGACGAACAATCGGGAACGTAGGGGTAAGCACAGGAGCCAGGAAACCCAGCTTGCGAAACACTTAAGTCAACATGGTGCATATTGTGGCGTAATACACGAACAAGGAACTAAGCCATATGAGGGAGTCCTGGATTAGGGGGTCTCCGGACAGCCGGACTATATCCTTAGGCCGGACTGTTGGACTATGAAGATACGAGATTGAAGTCTTCGCCCCGTGTCCGGATGGGACTCTCCTTGGCGTGGAAGGCAAGCTGGGCAATATAGATATGTATATCTCCTCCTTTGTAACCGACCTTGTGTAACCCTAGCCCCCTCCGGTGTCTATATAAACCAGAGGGTTTTACTCCGTAGGACAACATACAATCATACCATAGGCTAGCTTCTAGGGTTTAGACTCTCCGATCTTGTGGTAGATCAACTCTTGTACTACTCATATTATCAAGAATAAATCGAGCAGGACGTAGGGTTTTACCTCCATCAAGAGGGCCCGAACCTGGGTAAAACATCGTGTCCCCGGCCTCCTGTTACCGCCCGCCTTAGACGCACAGTTCGAGACCCCCTACCCGAGATCCGCCGGTTTTGACACCGACATTGGTGCTTTCATTGAGAGTTCCTCTGTGTCGTCATCATTAGGCTTGATGGCTCCTTCAATCATCGATAGCGATGCAGTCCAGGGTGAGACTTTTCTCCCCGGACAGATCTTTGTATTTGGCGGCTTCGCACTGCGGGACAACTCGCTTGGCCATCTAGAGCAGATCGGGAGTTATGCCCCTGGCCACCAGGTCAGGTTTGGAAGCTTAAACTACACGGCCGATATCCGCGGAGACTCGATCTTCGACGGAGTCGAGCCCCTGCCTAGTGCACCACACGGTCACGATGAGCATGATTTAGCTCTACCATTAGACAGTGTTCAGGAGATCGCACCGGCAACCGCTCCGACCCTCAATTCGGAACCAGTTGCGCCATCCATGGACGGGTGGATAGACCCTGCCACGGAGGCCGTATTTTCAGCGGCGATCGAGCCGAGTATTGACCTTACCCTTCACGGGAGCCGTGACGCCGAACTGCCGGATCCTTCCCCAGCCACGGACTCCGAACCGCCTATGCCCGTGCCTATCAAATCCGACTGGGCACTGATCATGGAGTTTACTTCCGCGGATATCTTTCAGCACTCGCCCTTCGGCGACATACTGAACTCATTAAGGTCTCTCTCCTTGTCAGGAGAGTCCTGGCCGAACTATGTCCGGCAGGATTGGGATGCAGATGACGAAGAAATTCGCCGCCCACCCACCACCCACTTAGTAGCCACCGTCGACGATTTGACAGACATGCTCGACTTCGACTTCGAAGACATCGACGGTATGGACGATGATGCAGGAGACGAACAGGAACCACTGCCCACAGGGCACTGGACGCCCACTTCATCATATGACGTATACATGGTGGACACACCCAAAGAAAACGACGACGAGGAACGGAAGGACACAGTGAAGGGTTGTTCCCTCCAGAAGCAGTCAAAATGGCGGCGTAAGCGCCGCTCCAAATCCCGCCTCGACAGAAACAACGATCATATAGACCCAGTGTTAGAGCAGGGTGAACCATTGCCCGACCATGGCAACACGGAGAATAAAACCGAACAACCCGACTCCGTCGAAGATAACAGTCCGGACGACATCACACCGGACAGGCACCCGGAGCAACAGAATGCCCATCAAAGGCTTGTTGCCACTGCAAGGAGTCTGAAAAAGCAGAAGCAAAGGCTCAGGGCTGCACAAGACACACTCAGAATCAGATGGATTGAAGTACTCAACACTAAAGCAAAGTACGGCAGTAATCGCCACACCAAGAGCTACCCGAAGTGAAAGTTGCTACATGAATTCGATGAGGAGGCCTTAGATCCCCCGCAATTAAAAAACAAAGCGGCCATCCGGTCGGATAGACGACCTCATGACCAACATAGAGCGGCAAACGACGCCGCACATAAGCCAGTACACGATCCACGCGAGGGCTCGCATCAAAAGGACGACGCAACCAGATCCATATATGGGCCACGCAAGCGCGCTCCAGCAGGCAATGCAACACAACAAACATCCGAACAACACGGTACACCCAAATACAGGGGTGCCGCACACCCCCTATGTTTCACCGATGAGGTGCTGGACCATGAATTTCCAGAAGGATTCAAACCCGTAAACATAGAGGCGTACGACGGAACGACATACCCTGGGGTTTGGATTGAGGACTACATCCTCCATATCCACATGGCTCGACGAGACGATCTCCACGCCGTCAAGTACTTACCCCTCAAGCTCAAAGGGCCAGCTCGGCACTGGCTTAAAAGCCTCCCTGAAAACTCCATTGGAAGCTGGAAAGAGCTCGAGGACGCCTTTTGGGCAAATTTTCAAGGGACCTATGTCCGACCACCGGATGCAGACGATTTAAGTCATATAACTCAACATCCCGGAGAGTCCGCCCAAAAGCTTTGGAACAGGTTCCTCACTAAAAAGAACCAAATAGTCAACTGTCCGGACGCTGAAGCCTTAGCAGCTTTCAAGCACAGCGTTCGAGACGAATGGCTTGCCAGACACCTCGGCCAAGAAAAGCCGAGAACAATGGCAGCATTAACAAGCCTCATGACCCGCTTTTGCGCGGGTAAGGACAACTGGTTAGCCCGATGCAGCACCAGCGACCCAAGTACATCCGAAGTCAGGGACAGAAACGGGAAATCACGACGCAGCAAAAACAAGCGCCGGAATAAAGAAGACAACCCGAAGAGCACAATGGTAAACGCCGGATTTAGAAGCTCACGGCCAGGTTAACAAAAGCTGCCCTCCAAAGGCAACATAGATGAACTGTCTAGCCTAAACAAGATTCTGGATAACATATGTCAGATCCACAGCACCCCGATAAGCCGGCAAATCATACCCATAGAGAATGTTGGGTTTTCAAGCAGTCCAGCAAGCTCAACACCGAACATAAGGGGCAGGATACACCAAGTGAAGACAAGGAGGAGCCTCGCAAGCAAAGCACTAGGGAACAGAAGAAATTCCCACCAGAAGTCAAAACAGTCAACGTGTTACATGTGATAAAGGGGAGAAACAAAGCGGCACTCCTAGAGACACATGCCCCAGGGCCTATCACCGCGCAGTTCTGCCACTGGTCGTCCCAACCGATCACCTTTGACCATCGGGATTACTCGGCAAGTATCCGGCGTGCAGGATGGGTTGCCTTGGTATTAGACCCAATAATTGACGGATACCACTTCACACGAGTCCTGATGGACGGCGACAGCAGTTTAAACCTGATATATCAGGACACAGTCCGCAACATGGGGATAGACCCAGCAAAAATTAGCCATAGAAATACTACCTTTAAAGGAGTAACGCCAGGCCCAGAAGCCCATTGCACGGGCTCCCTACTACTAGAGGTTATATTCGGCTTTCTCGGTAACTTCCGCAGCGAAAAGTTAACCTTCCACATCGCTCCATTCCAAAGTGGCTATCAAGCACTACTCGGACGTGAAGCTTTCGCTCGCTTTAACGCAATACCGCATTACGCTTCTCTCAAGCTTAAGATGCCCGGTCCATGCGGCATCATTACAGTAAATGGAAATATTGAGCGCTCCTTGCGCGCGGAAGACCGTGCGGCTGCCTTGGCAGCCGCACACTAAACGGCCTCACCAACTAAATCATCTGACAGGTCGTTAAGACCACAGACGCGGTTAGACGAGTCCCGCGCAGCTATATGTAATTGATACAGGTTTGATGGCTATACCCCTATTACAATACAAGGGGCTCAATGCGCGCAAACAAGTGGCACTTAGGCTCAACTTTACTCATCTTCAACTGTATATAGTTTCTTTAGTATAACCTACCTTTTTGCACGACAACTTTTCAACTAAGTTCCTCTCTTTTACAGATGACCATCGTGCTACACCCATCCAAGATACGACACAACGGAGACATAGGCGCAGACGTGCAGCAGGGACCCGTTCCAAGGATTCTTTTTAGATTAAGACCCTGTGTAAACCTTTTTTACTGTCTCTTGTTGATACACATCCCTCGATTCTCAGTACAATTGAGAAGGATGCTAACGTATTGGCATGTGGCCACGTCAGAATATTGCACGTACCTGGACACCAGGGGTTTATTACAAAGGGCACTGCTTCAGCCCGGTTTCCACCATAAAGACCGAATACCTTAGGGACTGTTCGGCGTCGCGAGTTTGGCCTTATATGCATCAACTCCGAATCATGTCTTTGGTCAAATGTTGGGTTTGCCCGGCTCCTGTGTTTTGCTGCCTTACGTTCCGCTCTATCGGCTAAGGCGGCACCAGGAGAACTACTGCGATTGTGCCCTGGTTCATCCGGACGAGCCCCTCAGTAGAGAAAGCCGAAAACTGACTGTCATGATATAGCGTGAGACTGGTCAACCACTCGATGACCTAGCGGAATCTTCGGGATTCCTCCGCTTTAACGAAGGCCGTTTCCCCGTCAGGCATGTACGCACCCCGAATTCGGATGAGTGCGGAGCCACCAGAGGCTATATAGTAGCCCCACTGTCAAACTCATCTGGCTAAGTGAAAGTGTTAAAGCATTATAGTCCGGTTGCCTAGTTCGCTGCGCTATCACCTCCTTAATGGACCAAGATGTTCAAAAGTGTGAACATGCATCTTCTGCGAACACCCCTGTCACAGCCCCAGATCAGCCCTTGCTTGTCTTTGCATCATCATCTTGCATCATGATTAAATCCCATTAAAATTTGAAATGGGGATTGCCTAAACCCTAGCATTAAAGGAATTAACTAGGTTCAAACTTAAAACTTTTCAATGAACCCAAAATGCCTTCATAAATGTTCACCATCTTTGGTCCTGGCTAAACCTTCTGCCAAAAATGGTTTCATATTTTTTGAGGCTATTCTGGATTTTTGAATTAAATCATAAGTATTTGAATTTGGACATTTAAATTCTATAAAATATTTTAAATGTCCAAATAATCTTGAAAGCATTTGAGGGCTATTGGAAATAGTTTCAAAAGTGCCCACAATTATTTTCAGGATTTTACAAAATGAATTAGTATTTTTACTAATTCAAAACAGAAAAGAAAAGAATAGAAAACAAAAACAGAAAGAAAGAGAGGACACTGTACCTGGCGCTCACCTGGCCTGGCCCAGCACGGCCCAACCCAGCTGGCCGATGCCAGTCATCTCCCTCCTCTCGCCAGAAGGACGAGGGCGTGTGCTCGCCACACGCGCGCCACCTCCACCCTGCTCTGGCCACCTCCTGCTTCCCCGACCCCTTCTAGCGACGCCACGGAGATGGCCCGAAGCCCCTGTCCCCTCTCCCTCACTCGCTGCTCTCTCTTCCCTCCCCTGGCTCTCTCCCTCTAGCTCAACTGAGCGAAACTGTCGCCACTGCTCGCCGTTTCCGTGTCCACAGCCACCCCCTTGCTCCCCTGGCGCGTCCGAGAGCTCCGCCTTGTTCCCCTCTTCCTCCTCACCGAGCCACATGGTGCCTGAAGCCCCTGGACACCGCCAACACCACCGTTCCCCTCGTCGGTCGCCGTGGATCCTCGCCGTCGATTCGGGAGCTACCGGGCGTCCCCGACCTTGCTCTTGCGCTCCCTGCACTTGTTGTGAGCCAATACGCCGAACCCCTCTCTTCCCATGATCTATTTCCCTCTCTAGCCGCCGTTCCCATCGAGCCCGAGAGCTCAGCTCCACCGGCGATGTCGCCACCACGGCCTGAGCTCGACCCAGCCGTGACCTTGCACCGCATCATGCTCCTGGCGCCTCCAGGAGGGTGCCTGGCCACTCCGTTGGCTCGCCCGAGCACTGCAGCCCAGTGCCCGTGCTACCCCGTACTCCGGCCGCCGCAGCCGAGCTCGTCGGCGTCAGCTCCGTCCATCCCAGCTGCCGCTGCTTGCTGGAATGGATGCACGCGTGTGCCAGCAATCCGTAGCCGCAAACGGCGCGCCAAACCGTCGACCGTGGACAAATCCCGAGCCCTCCGCCGTCTCGAGCTTCGCCGGCGACGAGCCACGGGTCAACTTCAGTGAGTTGACCCGGGGGTTTGACCCCGTCTGACCACCCTGGGTCACTGACGCGTGGGGCCAGCCCGGCTAATTCACCCAGGTTAGTGTTAATTTATTTAGTTAGTTTAATTAGCCTCTGACATGTGTGCCCAAGCCCCTAATTAGTTAACTCGAGATTAATTAGAGCTACCTAATTTAGTTAACTAAAGTAGACACTGACATGCGGGCCCCGCCCTGCTAACAGCCTGGTTAGGGTTAGTTTAACACTAACTAACTCAGTTAGTGGACTCAGTCACTGACCAGTGGGTCCCACTGGTCAGGTTTTACCCGGACCAGCCCCTGTTGACCCGCTGACATCACACCGATGTCATGCTGACGCAGTAATAGGCTTTTCTGGATTTATTCTTATTCAGGAAATTTCAGAAAATACCCAAAACTTGTAAAATTCATAGAAATTCAACCGTAACTCGGAATGAAATAAATTATATATGAAAAATTATCAGAAAAATTCAAGGAATGTGTTTATGGCATTTTCATGCATGTTTCAACAATGTTTGTCCTCTGTTTTGGACAAAACAAATAAATGGCATTTAACTAATCATATATGGAGTTTGAATTTGAATCTTGTATTCAAACCAACTTCATTTAATTGTGTTGCTAGTTGCATTAGCTCAATCAACAACATATTGCCATGTCATTATCATGCATCATGTTGTGCATTGCATTGATTGTGTTCCTTCTCTATTGTCGGTGATTGTCCCCTCTCGGTAGACGCTGCTCTGACGCTGTGATCGTTGACACTGATGAAGACTCAATGTTATCGTCAGAAGTACCAGGCAAGCACAACCCCCTTGTTCATTCCGATACAAGCCCACTCTCTCGCTCCTGCTCTCTTTTACCGCATTAGGACAACAACGATTCATCGGTTACTTGTTGCGGTAGTTGAACCCCTTATCCTCTGCATGACCTGTCATTGCCACAGTAAATAGATGAAACCCACTAGCATGAGTAGGAGTTGTTTGAGCCCTGATGTGCCTACTCATTCATGCTTGTTTGTCATGCCTGCTACTGCTTAGAGTTGAGTCAGGTCTGATTCATCAGGGGTGAATTGGAACAGTGATGAACATGTCCTACTGTGTGTGAACACGATTTGGTAAAGGTAGCGGTGAGAGGCCATGTAGGGGTACATGGTGGGTTGTCTCATTGCAGCCGTCCTCAGGAACTGAGTTCTGTGTCTGTGATCCATGAACAGCTACTACCACTCATTGGGATCCTTAATTGACCCTCTCGGCTTCTTAATCACCCTAGTACTCTGTCCAGGAGTTGCAACTAGTTTCTGGTGTTTGTAGGTTATGTGTTGGCGGCCGTGCGTAGCGCTGACCCTAGGGGTGGGCTATGTTGCGGTAGATACACTGTGGCACGGTGTACCGGGCGCCCGTTTGGTGTCTCGGGAACCCTATTCACATCGTTCGGGGCCGTATGTGGAAACCTCGGCCGGACTCCCTGCGGATGGAACCTGGATAGGCGATAAACCTGGACTAGAGACTTAAGTGTTTAGGTAGGCCGTGGCCGACACCCTCGCCAGGCTTCCGCTTGAAGGTTGCCGAGATACATGACGTGTATATGGTGGTAAGTGGTGGGAGCGTGTGTAAAGAAGTACACCCCTGCAGGGTTATCATTATCTATTCGAATAGCCGGATTCCTCGGATATGGAAACTTGGACCCCTTGCATAGTTCATAGACAAGTGAAAGTGGATACTCTAAAACTCGCAAGATAAGTGTGAGTGCTATGGATGGCCTTCTCGTAGGGAGACGGGAGCGGATCCATAGTGGTGTATTGAATGGTGAATATGTGGACTCGTGTGCGCCACCTCAAAAGAGTTGCTTGCAGTCGTAGTTTAGGTTAGCCACTAAGTCAAAGCTGGCTTGCTGCAGTTAAACTCCACCACCCCCCCTTGTTGATACCGATGCATATGTAGCTAGTTCTGATGTAAGTCTTGCTGGGTACATTTGTACTCACGTTTGCCTATTTTATGTTTTGCAGAGAGACGTCAGTCTCGCTAGTAGTTCCGCATGGACTTCGACGTTTAGCTTGATACCTCAGCTACAATCTTGTGCCCTTGGCAGGATCTGGTAGAGAGTCAGGCTTCTCAGCCTTCTTCATTTGTAGTTGTCTGTACTCAGACTAGTTAAGCTTCCGCATGTGCTTGTTGCTTGTATGCTCTATATGTTGGGTCATGAGACCCATGTTTGTAATATCTCGCTCCTCGGAGCCTAATGAATAAATACTTTGAGTCGTAGAGTTATGTTGTGATGCCATGTTGTAGTTACACATATCGAGCATATTGTGTGTATGATTGAAATGCTTGGTATGTGTGGGATCCGACAATCTAGTTGTTTATCCTTGGCAGCCTCTCTTATGGGGAAATGTAGTCCAGTGCTTCCTTGAGCCATAGTAGTCCGCTACAGCCCGGTTCACCGGAGTCCTGCTAGCCCAGCACTACTGCTCAGATCACTTAACTGGCCGGCATGTGTTTCACTTTGTTCCTGTGTCTGTCCCTTCGGGGAAATGTCACGCAGTGACATCCGGAGTCCTGTTAGCCCAGTGCTACAGCCCGGATTCACACGCTGCTGACCGACATGCTTGATGTGATTCATGTATGCCTGTCCCCATAGGTTAGTGCCGCTTGGGTTCACGACTAGCCATGTCGGCCCGGGTTCTCTGTCATATGGATGCTAGCGACATTATCATATAAGTGAGCCAAAAGGCGCAAACGGTCCCGGGCCATGGTAATGCGACACCCGTGGGAATACCGTGCGTGAGGCCACAAAGTGATATGAGGTGTTACCGGCTAGATTGATGTGACTTGGAATCAGGGTCCTGACAGCATTGGTATCAGAGCCTGACTGCCTGTAGGATTACCAAGCCAAGCCGGTCGAAGTCGTGTCTAGAAATGCTTTAGTTATGTAAGGGAATTGATTGTGGAAGGGAACGTAAGGCTCTGTTTACTCCTTTACCCTATCCCTTCTGATCTTAGTCAACCTCTTCTTTTCTACGGGGATTAAGAACTAGGCCTTCTCATCTATCTATCAGGATGACGTGTTACTAATCCATAGACTTATAGAATTGATAGTTTCAAGCCTTAGTTCCGTTCCTACTACCTCCGTATGTTGTCAGTTGATCTCGGAACCTTGATATTGTTGTTGAGTGGCTATGCCACCATTTTTGCAGGTTGTCTCAAATCTTTTTGAGCATTTACAGCCGTTATGCTGTCCGAGTCATTCCAAGTTTCTAAATAGTCTAATGCATTGCAAACCCCTTCCTCCTGTTCCTGATGTCCATTTGGGCCAGATTAATCACACTACCTGTCAGTTGAGGTACTCTATTGCCTCGACATATATGTTGGAGCTATTTTTATGGCCTAGGTGTTTTAGGGAGTCACCTAGTGATCTAGCCATGTTTTTATCCCCAGTGTGTGATTCTGGCCATTATTCTTGAAAGCATCCCGTGATGCCATGTAGTAGTAGGTACTCTATTCATGGGTTCTTGAACCCGAGATTCACCCTACTTAACTCATGTTGATAGTGTTGCTAGTTCCTTTAGGATATTAGTAACCTTTGCGATAGTCCTCGAGGTTCATGGTACATCCTTCTTCCAATTATCATGAGCCATTCTTGGCAGGAGTTCTTTTGAACCAAAAGGTCACGATAGAGTGCTCCTGATGAGTTCTCCATTCTATGTTGTGACTCTGCCAACCCTACCTTTCTGCATGGGTTATCCGAAAGAAATATGTTGAACTCGTTCGACATACTAATCTATGCATCCACAACTCAGAAAATTATATGTTCCTTTGAGTTGTCCCTCTTTAGTTGTATTCTGAACCTCGTCCATCAATTGTTGGTCAAGAGTAGTTGTGCATTGGTGTTATCGATGCCTATTATTCATGTGGTCCGTCAAGCCATTCTATTCCAGAATGACTAGGAGAAACAAACTCCAGTACCTCATCCATATCCAGGATTGGTTCAAAGCAGTTGTGTTCCGCAGATCAAATGTTAATCCAGCTTTTGTTCTGTTCTACCTTGGAGTATTACCCTATTTATGTCAAGAATATTATAGGAATTGCACCACGATTATGAATTCTTGATGCAGTGATACTTCTCACCATCATCATTCATTCATCGGTCCTCGTGTTGTTGTAACCGGAATGCCGACAAGTGAATTGTGATGTGTGAAATCAATACTCCGAGCAACTCGTTGCTTGGTAGTAAATGGACAATATCCTCATTCTTAGCGTGTTGGTTATTAAATCATCATCCTAAGATTGACCGTGCTACCTAGTCCTTATTTCTGGCGCACTCCTCGATCAATGAGTTAGGATTGTGTCAATCCCCCACTCTTTTGATCATATCATCTTGCCCTGAAAAGCAAGGTTGTTCTCGAGCTTAGTAACATATCGGTGGTTCGTGATTTTCCGAATGTCTTCTCAGAAGTGTTACCAGGTTGTCACCTGACTGCTATGTTGAGTTCGTGATCAAGTTGGTTTCTTGTAAACCACCCCTTCTCCAAGAATCTGTGTTGGATACCCCTGAGCTAGTTGGTTAAGCTAAACAACAACTTGGAGAGTTGGAAAATAAAAAGCTTTGCCGAATTTGGCTCTTTCTGAAGGGATATCTTTGTGTTTGTGTGTGTGTTGAAGAAAGATGATATCTTCACCAATTGGTCCTCGTGATCAGTTGTTGGATCTATTGTCTTGTCAAAACTTTGACTTGAGTATGGGCTATCGTCAAGCCAAATCAGAACCAACAATGTTCGTAATGCTGTCTTACTCGTGGTTGATCCCTCGAGCATACACCATTACATCTTTTGGTCTGACCAATGCTATCACCGTGTTCACATGATGGTGGAAGTCCAGTGATATGGAAATTCCGATGAGTTCTTGTTGAGCCCATCACCAGCATTTTGTCTCCCCCATGATTCATGTTGAACATCAACCTAGTGTTGAAAACTTTGTAAGCAATGCCTTCGTGTTCCGTTCATGAAGCTTATGCTTGGATGAAAGTAGTGACTTCCTCTAAGTTCACGTGCATTAGGTGCAAGTTGCTGCCGTGAATTCGAGAAAGTTAGTTTCGCTTCCTCTGGAATCATCCCAAGTCAGTCATGCACGTTCAAAGTATACCATGGCTTGAGAGTTTAGCTACCTCCATTCCATCGGTATTTCCTAGCACACTAAGCCACTGATTGAATTGTTCAAGGTAAAGAAGCTCCTTCTTAAGAGCTAACCCGGGCTTACAGAAGGACTTCGATATCCTCAATTATGGTTCCCCACCTGAACTCGGTAGTGTTTTATTATAAGACTACTATGTGGTCGTGCTTGTCTGGGACAACGTGTTCACATGCTTGTAGCAGAACCGACTCATGTTTTGGAGCTTACTACCGTAGTTCATTCCCCCGGGATTCTCGCAACGTCATCTCGTCGATTTGTGTTGCAAGCTCTCATTTTTCTTTTCCAAACCGATGAGTCTGGATTATCCTGACACCAACCAGATCTGAATCCCAGGCAGATATGATGGTTGGAACGTTTCTCAAGGACTATAATATTGGTCTCTCTGTACCCGGTAGAGTGGCCAACACACCCAACCGGAAGACTTATTATTGTAGTATCTTGATTGAGAAAGTTGGCCACCTCCCCATAAGGATCTCGTAGAATTTATTCCAATAGTTGTTCCTTATGGATTGTTGTGCTTCCGAAGTCCGACCTTTACTTGATGGCCATCTTGATGCTTTTAAGCACTGACCGTGGTACCTAGTACATCAAGGAGAACATTAGAAGCGGAGTGCTAAATGTCTCTCGGTCGATCATCCAGATTTCGTTCCCTTGGCCTCGCTAAGGTGAAATCTGAGAAAGGGGTGTCTTTCTATGCATCTGCATCGTCTATCACTATTCGTCATGGTGGTATGTTGTGTTGCCAGGATCCTTGACACGGATATTGGTAAAACCTTGATGAATATGGAGATGCTCAAGTTCTTGAGAGCACGCGCTAGCACCAGGTTTTATTGTTGGCGTTAACTGGGATTTGCTCCCTCTTTCCTCGTTTATGTTATAACCTTTTCAAACAGTGGACTCACTCTAGACTGTTGAGCTCTCCCCAGTTACTAGAATCATTCCTAGCATTTGCATTTTGTTCCCAGCTTGCACCGCCATTGTGTCATCCTACTACGGACTACCCTTCTCAGTAATTACTGATCAGGATCAACTTCAAAGTGGTCCTACCACGGGTTCCATCCATCTCCGATGATAAGAAAAAGTCATCCATTGCGTTGTCTTCAACAAGGTAGTCCACATCATCCACTTCAGTTTGAGTATGCCACTCTTTCGAACTCCATCAAATGATCATTTGTAAATTGCCTTAGGCTGGTAAGCAGAGTTACAATGATCTCCGTATCAAAAGTAATTCTTTTTGCCACTTAAGGGAAAAGTTCTACGAGTCACCTCCCCCAAGGTGCCCCGTTATGGAATCATGGCAATTATTCCCTCGCCACCTTGACACCATCCACCATCTTTCTAAGCGTGGAATTGTTGCCCATCAAATCAAACCCTGTCGTTGTTCTTCCATCCCTCTTGATGTGTTTTGTGTCTCAACTCGAGATGTTTCAACATCTCATTCCACGAGTTGATCTTGAGTGCTCGATCTTCGAGGAGATCGTTTCCTATAGAGTTTCTCTCTGTCGCCATCGTGTTGGATGAAGATCTCGAAAGCAAGGACGTCAATATCAATTGGAGCAATGAACCAACATCTTCGGGAAGGGCAATTGGATCGACAAGTTCGTGTTAGCTAGTGTCCCCTCTGTCTTCTTACCTCACGTATTGAATCCCGGGACGAGATTCTTGTTTAGTGGGGGTGAGCTGTCACAGCCCCAGATCAGCCCTTGCTTGTCTTTGCATCATCATCTTGCATCATGATTAAATCCCATTAAAATTTGAAATGGGGATTGCCTAAACCCTAGCATTAAAGGAATTAACTAGGTTCAAACTTAAAACTTTTCAATGAACCCAAAATGCCTTCATAAATGTTCACCATCTTTGGTCCTGGCTAAACCTTCTGCCACAAATGGTTTCATATTTTTGGAGGCTATTCTGGATTTTTGAATTAAATCATAAGTATTTGAATTTGGACATTCAAATTCTATAAAATATTTTAAATGTCCAAATAATCTTGAAAGCATTTGAGGGCTATTGGAAATAGTTTCAAAAGTGCCCACAATTATTTTCAGGATTTTACAAAATGAATTAGTATTTTTACTAATTCAAAACAGAAAAGAAAAGAATAGAAAACAAAAACAGAAAGAAAGAGAGGGCACTGTACCTAGCGCTCACCTGGCCTGGCCCAGCACGGCCCAGCCCAGCTGGCCGATGCCAGTCATCTCCCTGCTCTCGCCAGAAGGACGAGGGCGTGTGCTCGCCACGCGCGCGCCACCTCCACCCTGCTCTGGCCACCTCCTGCTTCCCCGACCCCTTCTAGCGACGCCACGGAGATGGCCCGAAGCCCCTGTCCCCTCTCCTCACTCGCCGCTCTCTCTCCCCTCCCCTGGCTCTCTCCCTCTAGCTCAACCGAGCGAAACCGTCGCCGCCGCTCCCCGTTGCCGTGTCCACAGCCACCCCCTTGCTCCCCTGGTGCGTCCGAGAGCTCATCCTCGTTCCCCTCTTCCTCCTCACCGAGCCACATGGTGCCTAAAGCCCCTGGACGCCGCCAACACCGCCGTTCCCCTCGTCGGTCACCGTGGATCCTCGCCGTCGATTCGGGAACTACCGGTCGTCCCCGACCTCGCTCTTATGCTCCCTGCACTCGCTGTGAGCCAATACGCCGAACCCCTCTCTTCCCGTGATCTATTTCCCTCTCTAGCCGCCATTCCCATCGAGCCCGAGAGCTCAGCTCCGCCGACGATGTCGCCACCGCGGCCTGAGCTCGACCCAGCCGTGACCTTGCACCGCATCATGCTCCTGGCGCCTCCAGGAGGCTGCCTAGCCACTCCGTTGGCTCGCCCGAGCACTGCAGCCCAGCGCCCGTGCTACCCCGTACTTCGGCCGCCGTAGCCGAGCTCGTCGGCGTCAGCTCCGTCCATCCCAGCTACCGCTGCTTGATGGAATGGATGCGCGCGTGTGCCAGCAATCCGTAGCCGCAAACGGCGCGCCAAACCGTCGACCGTGGGCAAATCCCGAGCCCTCCGCCGTCTCGAGCTTCGCCGGCGACAAGCCGCGGGTCAACTCCGGCGAGTTGACCCGGGGGTTTGACCCCGTCTGACCACCCTGGGTCACTGACGCGTGGGGCCAGCCCTGCTAATTAACCCATGTTAGTGTTAATTTATTTAGTTAGTTTAATTAGCCTCTGACATGTGGGCCCAAGCCCCTAATTAGTTAACTCGAGATTAATTAGAGCTAACTAATTTAGTTAACTAAACTAGACACTGACATGCGGGCCCCGCCCTGCTAACAGCCTGGTTAGGGTTAGTTTAACACTAACTAACTCAGTTAGTGGACTGAGTCACTGACCAGTGGGTCCCACTGGTCAAGTTTGACCCGGGCCAGCCCCTGTTGACCCGCTGACATCACACCGACGTCATGCTGACGCAGTAATAGGCTTTTCTTATTCAGGAAATTTCAGAAAATACCCAAAACTTGTAAAATTCATAGAAATTCAACCGTAACTCGGAATGAAATAAATTATATATGAAAAATTATCAGAAAAATTTCAAGGAATCTGTTTATGGCATTTTCATGCATGTTTGAACAATGTTTGTCCTCTGTTTTGGAAAAAACAAATAAATGGCATTTAACTAATCATATATGGAGTTTGAATTTGAATCTTGTATTCAAACCAACTTCATTTAATTGTGTTGCTAGTTGCATTATCTCAATCAACAACATATTGCCATGTCATTATCATGCATCATGTTGTGCATTGCATTGATTGTGTTCCTTCTCTATTGCCGGTGATTGTCCCCTCTCGGTAGACGCTGCTCCGACGCTGTGATCGTTGACACTGATGAAGACTCAATGTTATCTTAAGAAGTGCCAGGCAAGCACAACCCCCTTGTTCATTCCTATACAAGCCCACTCTCTCGCTCCTGCTCTCTTTTACTGCATTAGGACAACAACGATTCATCTGTTACTTGTTGCGGTAGTTGAACCCCTTATCCTCTGCATGACCTGTCATTGCCACAGTAAATAGATGAAACCCACTAGCATGAGTAGGAGTTGTTTGAGCCCTGATGTGCCTACTCATTCATGCTTGTTTGTCATGCCTGCTACTGCTTAGAGTTGAGTCAGGTCTGATTCATCGGGGGTGAATTGGAACAGTGATGAACATGTCCTACTGTGTGTGAGCTAAGTGTGTGAACACGATTTGGTAAAGGTAGCGGTGAGAGGCCATGTAGGAGTACATGGTGGGTTGTCTCATTGCAGCCGTCCTCAGGAACTGAGTTCTGTGTCTGTGATCCATGAACAGCTACTACCACTCATTGGGATCCTTAATTGACCCTCTCGGCTTCTTAATCACCCTAGTACTCTGTCCAGGAGTTGCAACTAGTTTCTGGTGTTTGTAGGTTATGTGTTGGCGGCCGTGCGTAGCGCTGACCCTAGGGGTGGGCTATGTTGCGGTAGATACACTGTGGCACGGTGTACCGGGCGCCCGTTTGGTGTCTCGGGAACCCTGTTCACATCGTTCGGGGCCGTATGTGGAAACCTCGGCCGGACTCCCTGCGGATGGAACCTGGATAGGCGATAAACCTGGACTAGAGACTTAAGTGTTTAGGTAGGCCGTGGCCGACACCCTCGCCAGGCTTCCGCTTGAAGGTTGCCGAGATACATGACGGGTATATGGTGGTAAGTGGTGGGAGCGTGTGTGAAGAAGTACACCCCTGTAGGGTTATCATTATCTATTCGAATAGCCGGATTCCTCGGATATGGAAACTTGGACCCCTTGCATTGTTCATAGACAAGTGAAAGTGGATACTCTAAAACTCGCAAGATAAGTGTGAGTGCTATGGATGGCCTTCTCGTAGGGAGACGGGAGCGGATCCATAGTGGTGTATTGAATGGTGAATATGTGGACTGGTGTGCGCCACCTCAAAAGAGTTGCTTGCAGTCGTAGTTCAGGTTAGCCACTGAGTCAAAGCTGGCTTGCTGCAGTTAAACTCCACCCCCCCTTGTTGATACCGATGCATATGTAGCTAGTTCTGATGTAAGTCTTGCTGGGTACAGTTGTACTCACGTTTGCCTATTTTATGTTTTGCAGAGAGACGCCAGTCTCGCTAGTAGTTCCGCGTGGACTTCGATGTTTAGCTTGATACCTCAGCTACGATCTTGTGCCCTTGGCAGGATCTGGTAGATAGTCAGGCTTCTCAGCCTTCTTCATTTGTAGTTGTCTGTACTCAGACAAGTTAAGCTTCCGCATGTGCTTGTTGCTTGTATGCTCTGTATGTTGGGTCATGAGACCCATGTTTGTAATATCTCGCTCCTCGGAGCCTAATGAATAAATACTTTGAGTCGTACAGTTATGTTGTGATGCCATGTTGTATTTACACATATCGAGCATATTGTGTGTATGATTGAAATGCTTTGTATGTGTGGGATCCGACAATCTAGTTGTTTATCCTTGGCAGCCTCTCTTATGGGGAAATGTAGTCTAGTGCTCCCTTGAGCCATAGTAGTCCGCTACAGCCCGGTTCACCGAAGTCCCGCTAGCCCAGCACTACTGCTCATATCACTTGACTGGCCAGCATGTGTTTCACTTCGTTCCTGTGTCTGTCCCTTCGGGGAAATGTCACGCGGTGACATCCGGAGTCCTGTTAGCCCAGTGCTACAGCCCGGATTCACACGCTGCTGCCCAACATGCTCGATGTGATTCATGTATGCCTGTCCCCATAGGTTAGTGCCGCTTGGGTTCACGACTAGCCATGTCGGCCCAGGTTCTCTGTCATATGGATGCTAGCTACATTATCATATACGTGAGCCAAAAGTCGCAAACGGTCCCGGGCCATGGTAAGGCGACACCCGTGGGAATACCGTGCGTGAGGCCGCAAAGTGATATGAGGTGTTACCGGCTAGATCGATGTGACTTGGAATCGGGGTCCTGACAACCCCCGCATTATATGCGTGGGGGCTGAAGCCGACGACTGCAATCTTTCAGGTTATATACATATATACATAAACGGCCGCACAGGAGGCATCATAGCACTTTTGGGCAAAAGTATAAATACAACCTTGATAAATTCAATAAAACATTGTTTTTACAATGGGAGTACATGCCATTCAAACATAATATTCTTCGAGCACTGAGCCTCTATCAAACAAGAGCCTTCAAGAACTTCTTCAAAGTAGTGCTCGGCAGCCACTCGGCCTATGGCCGAACCCTGTGCCGCAACAGTGGTGGCATCCATCTCCGCCCAGTATGTTTTGACACGGACAAGGGCCATCCGTGAGCCTTCTATGTACGCCGACCTCTTTACAGCATCGATGCGTGGCACAACGCCAAGGAATTGTTGCACTAAGCTAAATTAGCTATTCGGCCTTGGCCTTCCTGGCCACAAATGATCCACAATGGACCTCATGGCCAGTCCGGATAATCTATGGAGCTCGGCCAAACCGGTCAATCGCTCATTCAGCAACAGCGGATGGACTGGAGCGTGAAACTGTGACCAGAATAGCTTCTCCACTTCAGGACCTTTCTGATCCTTGAAGTACTCGGTCGCATCTGCAACACTTGCAGCCAAATCTATGTACTCATCCGCAGAACTCCATAGCCGGTCCAGAGCAGCATATTTCGGATCTCCGAACTTAGTCCGCAACAAGAAGGGCTTCCCAGAAATGATATCCGCAGCTTGATTCAGCTCCTCCTTCGTCGCTTAAATTTTGGAGCGGACTTCCTTGGTAGCCACCCGGGCCTTATCCAGGTCCGTCGCCTTCACCCGGTTTTCTTCTTCAAGAAGACGGTAATGGTCAGCAGCCTCTTTTAACTCCACGACCATCTTGGAAATTTTTTCTTTGCTCGGGCAATGTGCGGCCTGTTCGGCCCTTAACTCTTCAGCCGCCTTTAAAGCGTCTGCATTACTCCTCCTTGCTTGCTCCTTGGCTCGGGCAAGCTCCGCCTGAAGGGTCTCCACAGTGGCAGCTCCATCTGCAGTCACAGCATATTAAAGATACTGGCATCATGCTGCTCTTACTATGTGACATTCACCAAAAAATCAACTACCCTGTGCCTCGTCAAGCCGCTTGTTAACAAGCACGATGTCGGCCTCTGCCGCATCCGGTTGCCGCTTTAGTTCGGCAAATCCATCAGTCTGGCTAGCCACCGGAGCCTCAACCACCTGCGCATACAGGCGGTCTGGTTATTACCTGGGACTATGATCCCCTATTTGCCGCCGTTTCCGATGACAACCAGAGTCTCAGGGGATACTATCTACATAGGGCACACCTAAAAATGTGCGGTACTGTCAAAAATGTACATCATTTCACGTACCTCAAAACCCGTTAGTAGACTCATAAAGGCTTCATGCAACCCGCTTTCGGCAGACGAAATCCTTTCAATCACTGTACCCATCAATGTACGGTGCTCTTCTGAGATAGTCGCTCGCTCTAGCAGATCCCTCAGTATGTCCGACCGCATACCAGATGGTGCCGGACTCTTTTGATTGCTCTCTTCAAGAGCCAGATACTGGGGACTTCGGGTGGCCATAGGATTACCTTCTAGCCTTGCCGGATCAGGAGAAACCCTCCGCAACGACACCTCGGGGTCGCCCGCCTCATGAGGTGGTGTGGCAGGCGGAGGCGTTTCGCTCTCCATCATCTCTGGAAGAAGATCCCCCGAAGACGAGCTCTACTGAGAAGGGCTAAGATCCGAACTGCAAGATAAATGCTTCGGTTATTTTTCTCAGAAGTAAGGTAGGATATCTTCACTTTTAAGTACTTTTTGATTACTTACAGCTCGTTAGAGGGCTGATCCCCGCGCGGACATTGTGCGGCAAGAACACCCTCCGAGGCAGGACCCTCCGACGGAGATTTCTTCTCCCTTTTGGAAACCTTGGTTTTCGGATCTTCAGAGGTAGTCCTCTTCCTTCCCCGGGGCGAGAGAATGTCAGATTCTTCCCCTTGGTTATCCTCCCTCGCGGAGGCGCTCATTCCCTTGGTTGGAATAGGTAGCGATGGAGGCCCGCTTTCGCCCTCTTTATTCCCCCCTTCATCTTCCTTTGAGGGCACCAGACAAGGTGCAGGACCGGATTATCCAAGCCTTCAGGAAGGGGGGCCGAACACCGGATCATCTTCGCCTTTGTTATCCAGTCCTGGTGAAAGAGCGATTCTTCAGAATGATGTCATGATAAATAAAGGACGGTGTGTTCGACCATGGGGTTACTTACTTGGGCAATGGTGTGGTTGCTGCTCAGGCCCACGTCCTCGGTAGTGTCCGGACACTCTATTTGGGGTCCAAAGAACGATTTGTACATCTTGTTGTGCGTCATGCCGAGGAAATTCTGAATAGTGCGTGGTCCTTCCGGGTTGAATTCCCACATGCGGAGGGGCCGGCGTTTGCAAGGCTGGACCCGACGAACCAGCATAACTTGCATTACCATAAACAGACTAAAATCTCCCTCGAAGAGATCTCGGATACGGCTCTGCAGTATTGGCACGTACTTGGCTGGACCCCAGCTCAGCCCCTGCTGATCCATGACATCAGTTGTGGTGGAGGGCCCGAGCGAAAGGTGGGGGCAGCTACCCACCTGGCACTTCGGGGAGCTGTGACGTAAAACCACTCCTGTTGCCACAATCCAGACACCTATGGAAAGGAACCCTTTGGCCATGGAGCATTAGCAATTTTGCTTATTAGAGCACCTCCACACGCTGCGTACTGCCCTTCGACTATCTTCGGCTTCACATTGAAGGTCTTGGGCCACAGGCCGAAGTGAGGGGTAATGCGGAGGAAGGCCTCACAAACAACAATAAATGACGAGATGTGAAGAAGGGAATCCGGGGCTAGATCGTGAAAATCCAGCCCATAATAGAACATAAGACCCCTAACAAAGGGATCCAGAGCGAGGCCTAGTCCTCGAAGGAAGTGGGAGACGAACACAATGCTCTCGTTGGGTTCGGGAGTAGGGACGACCTGCCCTCGGGCGGGCAGCCTATGCGAAATTTTAGCGGTCAGATATCTGGCCTCCCTCAACTTCTTGATATCCTCCTCCGTGACGGAGGAAGGCATCCACCAGCCTTGAAGGCTGGATCCGGACATGATTGAAGGTCCGAAGCACCTGACCTGGGCTTTGGGTGTTAGAACTCGAGGCGGGGGAAGGATTCGATTGAGCACGGGAGGGAAAAAAAGTAAAATCCTTATCCCTTTATAAAGAGGGTGAATATCAAGCGTCCTCCCCGTGGCCGTTTGGGAGTTGCCTAAGATCTAGGAGTCCTAGGCATGGTTGGGTTACCCACGTCTGTATTAATGAGAATCTCGTAATAAAGGGAACACAATCTCTGCTTTGACAAGACGTGTCAAGAAACCGCCTCGCGTTATGTGCGGGGCTGGTTAAAGAAAAACGGTTCAAATAATTGTTGGGCCGTGGCATGATGTCATGCTACCAAAAAGTGTCAACAGATTAGATTTGTGGAAATATTATTCTCTCTACGGTGGTATGTGGAACTTATTTTGCAGGGTCGGACACTATCCTTGTATTCAAACTCTTCCGTGGTGTATTCGGAGGAGGAACCCGCCTTGCAATGCCAAAGACAACAATGCGCGCCGGACTCATCGTCATTGAAGCCTGGTTAAGGGGCTACTGAGGGAGTCCTGGATTAGGGGGTCTCCAGACAGCCGGACTATATCCTTTGGCTGGACTGTTGGACTATGAAGATACGAGATTAAAGACTTCGCCCCGTGTCTGGATGGGACTCTCCTTGGCGTGGAAGGCAAGCTGGGCAATACGTATATGTATATCTCCTCCTGTGTAACTGACCTTGTGTAACCCTAGCCCCCTCCGGTGTCTATATAAACTGGAGGGTTTTAGTCCATAGGACAACATACAATCATACCATAGGCTAGCTTCTAGGGTTTAGCCTCTCTGATCTCGTGGTAGATCAACTCTTGTACTACTCATATTATCAAGAATAAATCGAGCAGGACGTAGGGTTTTACCTCCATCAAGAGGGCCCGAACCTGGGTAAAACATCGTGTCCCCTGCCTCCTGTTACCATCCACCTTAGACGCACAGTTCGGGACACCCTACCCGAGACCCACCGGTTTTGACACCGACACCATACAAGTATAATCATATGCAAGAGGAAAGACTTCATGAAGGAAGCCCCTAAATAAACGAGGTATTTGAATTTGTGTGTCACAAACAAAGTTTTGACAAGGAATTTTGTCACAAACAACTCTTTGCCAAAAAGTATAATGCTTGGTCGAACCGAACAAAATTTAAAACTGAAAGTTTTTGAGCATGAAAGCGACTTAGCTGGTTAATGTGCTCGGTGTTGATGATGCGATTCGGGCTTGTGGCGGGACGAAGACGCCTATTGATCTCTGATATATCCGACAAGGTTCGCAATCCTCGGCATGGCCGAGGTCCCAGCCTCCAAGCCCGAGGTGTCCGGGCAAGGAGTTCGGCACTTCGAGGTAGTGACACGGCTCGGCCAATGCAGGCCGGCAGAGTGACACCAAAGTCCCCGGCGTGGGTTAATGAAGTGATGACGAAGCCACCGGTCCAGCCGAGGTGACAGCGCTGCCCAATCCGGATCATTTACCTATGCACAGAAGATAGTGCAAGCAGGAGATAGGAGTAATAAAAATGGTTGCATGATTAATAATTCATGCAAAGTGAGTAATAAAAGAAATATGGCCTATGCGCCAAACACCCGATGAGGTAGGACCCTCTTGATGATGTCGAAGTCCCCGTGGCAACGGAACATGTCGGTATGGCAATTGAACCAACAAGATGATCATGCGAGCCGATTTATGCCAATTGGGACGATGACGTTGGCTTGCCGAAGTGACCGCGTGACGCAGTCGAAGTCGATCACCTACACACATAAAATAGTGCGGTCCAAAACGAACAATATAAATATATATATATAAGTCCTTGCCTAATTGATTTTCACAAAAATAATTTATTTAAAGATATGTGGCCTGGCGCCGAAGTCAATGTCGATGCAGGGCGTCGACATGATGCGGTAAAGGCGTGGCAAAGACGAATTCATAGGTCGGTCCAAGCTCCGGATGCTACATTCGCCGAACTATGTACTGAAACTGACCGAACCACCACGCGACTGTCGTTAATGCGACCACCATTTGATAGACCTGTGTACAGACGATGGAATAAACCAGAGTAATAATTCCTTGGAAAAGATAAACCCAAACAAACAAAAAATTCTAGGATTAATAGCACCCGGTTTATTTGTTGTAGCAGTCCGAAGAAAGGTTACTCCTAAAATTGGGACTCGATTCGCACACCCATTACCTGATGGGTGATGAAGCAACGGCATGGCGATGCTGGCAAAGATTGTCTCGCCGAGGCAAAACCCTGGTCCAGCTAACGTAACGAAGCTAGTCGGCTGGTGACGCCAAAGTCTCTGGAGTAGGTTGACGAAGAAATAGCGGAGCCCCCGGTCCAACCGAGGTGTCGAAGTAGGTCGGCGTGATGAACATCGGCTTGAAGAAGCAACAGTGCAGCCATGCCGATGCAGGTCATAGCTCGTGACATGGTCAATGCCGGCTTGATGAAGTGACCATGTGGTGATGCCGGTGTGCTCGCTCCGTGTAGTCCGTGGGGCGGCGATATTGGTGATGATTTATCCTTCACGATGCCGAACTCTTGTTCGGCTCGCAGAGATGATGATCCGAAGAAGTTGAGCTCGGCTCAACAAAGCGACGACATGTCTAGCGCAGGTCGACACCCATAGAGCAACTTTGTCGGGCTGGTTTGACACCGGCGCGATGGTGAAGATCATATTGGAGAAGACTTTAAATTTAGCGGGATGTGTTTGGGGACAAAACACAATACCCCATACCAAACTTCCTTCAAAAAGGATGTCCGAAATCCCGTTCATAAAAAAGATGAACTCGGGTCGGATTCGTTCTCACTCGGAAAACAGATCTGAAAAGTGATGCACTAATCTGAAGGTTCCTGGAGTCTGGACGGTCGGATCGAGCTAAAATTTTGAGGGGTGGTAGATATGGGAATTCCACAGCAGATGAACGGTTGGATCTTCCAAAGGACCTTCGAGATGGGCTCTAGTGATCACTCCCTAAACTCGTCCAGATTCCCGTCCAGATTTGACAGGGCTCCGGTATATCGTAGATTGCCAGAGATTCCTCCATGGGAACTCGACGAAATTTTCCAGGTTTGTTGTAGACTCAATTCCGCGCAATTCCACCGAAGCAATCATTAAAACGACACTCGAGGAGGCGGTGGTGACGGATACAAGTTCGCTGTTCAGAAAAACAGCATGGTCGCCTGAGGGCAATGTTGACGTTGAGCCCCCGAGCTCCAGGGATGATTCCTCGATGATCTTGATAGAGATCGGGGTTGATGTTGATGAAGGCCCTCATCTAAACATGACGATCGGAGGTAGGGCGCAATCCTCGGTCAAGCCAAGGTGACCAGTCGAGCCGGCGACGAAGATGCCGACGTCGCAGTTGATCTGCAGTCGAGCCATTGATCCTTTGCCGATCACACAGCGGAACTCTCAATGAAAGCACCAATGTCGGTGTCAAAACCGGCGGATCTCGGGTAGGGGGTCCCGAACTGTGCGTCTAAGGTCGATGGTAACAGGAGACATGGGACACAAGGTTTACCCAAGTTTGGGCCCTCTCTATGGAGGTAATACCCTACATCCTGCTTGACTGATCTTGATGAATATGAGTATTACAAGAATTGATCTACCACAAGATCGTAATGGCTAAACCCTAGAAGTCTAGCTTGTATGATTGTCATAATAATCTATCGACTAGCATGGCCTTGGCTTATATAATGCACCAGAGTCCTAGGATAACAAGAGTCCTAACCGAATACGTTGGTGGAGAGGAGTCCTTATCTTGATCACCAAGTCTTGTTGAATACTCCTTGTATGCGGCATGGGCTGCCCAAAGTGGCCCATGAGTGAACCGCCATGGGGGTCCTCGGCCTGATCCACCTGGTTGGGAGACAATGTGGTGAGTACCCCCTAGTCTAGGACACCGTCACCAGCATTGAGCCTCTGACCACCGCCAACGTGGCTTGGCGGGCCCCATGAGGGAGTCCTGGATTATGGGGACCTAGGGTGTCCGGTCTGTGTAGCATGGGCCGGATTGATGGGCCGTGAAGATACATGATAGAAGGCCTTCTTCCATGTCCGGATGGGACTCTCCTTTACATGGATGGCATGCTTGACGTCGGGTAAGCCGCACACTTGCGGGGTATACATCCTTAAATCTACACACCCCACCACAACTGGGGGCTTTTATTAATAAAGGCTTATTATTATGTAGAGCATAGAGCTCACCATATATATGAAGGAAATATACCCTAGAGGCAATAATAAAGTTGTTATTTATATTTCCTTATATCATGATAAATTCTTATTATTCATGCTAAAATTGTATTAACCGGAAACTTAGTACATGTGTGAATACATAGACAAACAGAGTGTCACTAGTTTGCCTCTACTTGACTAGCTCGTTGAATCAATGATGGTTATGTTTCCTAATCATAGACATGAGTTGTCATTTGATTAACGAAATCACATCATTAGAGAATGATGTGATTGACTTGACCCATTCGTTAGCTTAGCACGATGATTGTTTAGTTTGTTGCTATTGGTTTCTCCATAACTTATACATGTTCCTATGACTATGAGATCATGCAACTCCCGAATACCGGAGGAACACTTTGTGTGCTACCAAACGTCACAACGTAACTGGGTGATTATAAAGGTTCTCTACAGGTGTCTCCGATGGTGTTTGTTGAGTTGGCATAGATCGAGATTAGGATTTGTCACTCCGATTGTCGGAGAGGTATATCTGGGCCCTCTTGGTAATGTATATCACTATAAGCCTTGCAAGCAATGTAGCTAATGAGTTAGTTACGGGATGTAGCATTACAGAACGAGTAAAGAGACTTGCCAATAACGAGATTGAACTAGGTATTGAGATACCGACGATCGAATCTCGGGTAAGTAACATACCGATGACAAAGGGAACAACGTATATCGTTATGCGGTTTGACCAATAAAGATCTTCGTAGAATATGTAGGAAGCAATATGAGCATCCAGGTTCCGCTATTGGTTACTGACCAGAGACATGTGTCGGTCATGTCTACATAGTTCTTGAACCCGTAGGGTTCGCACGCTTAACGTTTGGTGACGATCGATATTACGAGTTTATGTGTTTTGATGTACCGAAGGTAGTTAGGAGTCCCGGATTTGATCACGGACATGACAAGGATTCTCGAAATGATCAAGACATAAATATCGATATATTGGAAGCCTATGTTTGGACATCGGAATGGTTCCGGATGACTTCAAGCATTTTCTAGAGTACTGGGAGGTTACCGGACCCCCAGGGAGTATATGGGCCTTATTGGGCCTTAGTGGAAAAGAGGAGAGGGAAGGAAAAGGTGGGAGGCGCGCCCCCTAGCCCAATCCGAATTGGGAGGGGGCGGCCCCCCTTTCCTTTCTCCTCTCCTCTCCTCCCGTTCCATCTCTCCTACCCCTACTACATGGAAGGGGGGAATCCTACTCCCGGCGGGAGTAGGACCCCCCTAGGGCGCGCCATAGAGAGGGTTGGCCCCTCCCCTCCCCCACTTCTTTATATACGGGGGAGGGGGCACCCCATAGACACACAAGTTGATCATTGATCTTTTAGCTGTGTGCGGTGCCCCCTCCACCATAATCCACCTCGGTCATATCGTAGCGGTGCTTAGGCGAAGCCCTGTTCCGGTAGCATCATCATCACCGTCATCACGCCGTCGTGCTGAGGAAACTCTCCCTTGAAGCTCTACTGGATCGTGAGTTCGCGGGACGTCACCGAGCCGAATGTATGCAAATCGCGGAGGTGTCGTACCTACGCTGCTAGATCGATCGATCATGAAGACGTACGACTACATCAACCGCGTTGTCGTAACACTTCCGCTTATGGTCTACGAGGGTGCGTAGACGATACTCTTCCCTCTTGTTGCTATGCATCACCACGATCTTGCGTGTGTGTAGGAATTTTTTTTGAATTTACCGCATTCCCCAATAGTGGTATCAGAGCCAGGTTTATGCATAGATGTTATATGCACGAGTAGAACACAAAGGAGTTGTGGGCGTGGGTATATACATATTGCTTGCCGTCACTAGTTGATTCTTGATTCAGGGGCATTGTTGGATGAAGCGGCCCAGACTGACATTACACGTACGCTTATGCAAGACTAGTTCTACCGACGTGCTTCGCACACAGGTGGCTAGTGGGTGTCTGTTTCTCCAGCTTTAGTTGAATCAGATTCAATGAAGAGGGTTCTTTATGAAGATCAAAAAGCAATCACTATACCGTGTTGTGGTATTTGATGCATAGGTAAGAAGGGTTCTTGCTCAGCCCGTAGCAGCCACGTAAAACTTGCAACAACAAAGTAGAGGACGCTAACTTGTTTTTGCAGGGCATGTTGTGATGTGATATGGTCAAGACATGATGCTAAATTTTATTGTATGAGATGATCATGTTTTGTAACACAGTTATCAGCAACTAGCAGGAGCCATATGGTTGTCACTTTATTGTATGAAATGCAATCACCATGTAATTGCTTTACTTTATCACTAAGCGGTAGCGATAGTCGTAGAAGCAATAGTTGGAGAGACGACAACGATGCTTCGATGGAGATCAAGGTGTCAAGCCGGTGACGATGGTGATCATGACGGTGCCTTGGAGATGGATATCAAAGGCACAAGATGATGATGGCCATATCATATCACTTATATTGATTGCATGTGATGTTTATCCTTTATGCATCTTATTTTGCTTAGTTCGGTGGTAGCATTATGAGATGATCTCTCACTAAATTTCAAGGTATAAGTATTCTCCCTGAGTATGCACCGTTGCTACAGTTCGTCGTGCCGAGACACCACGTGATGATCGGGTGTGATAAGCTCTACGTTCACATACAATGGGTGCAAGCCAGTTTTGCACACTCGGAATACTCGGGTTAAACTTGAAGAGCCTAGCATATGCAGATATGGCCTCAGAACACTGGAGACCGAAAGGTCGAGCGTGAATCATATAGTAGATATGATCAACATAGTGATGTTCATCATTGAAAACTACCCCATCTCACGTGATGATCGGACATGGTTTAGTTGATATGGATCACGTGATCACTTAGATGATTAGAGAGATGTCTATCTAAGTGGGAGTTCTTAAGTAATTTGATTAATTGAACTTTAATTTATCCTAAACTTAGTACCTGATAGTATTTTGCATGTCTATGTTGTTGTAGATAGATGGCCTGTGCTATTGTTCCCTTGAATTTTAATGCATTCCTAGAGCAAGCTAAGTTGAAAGATGATGGTAGAAACTACATGGACTGGGTCCGTAACTTGAGGATTATCCTCATTGCTACACAAAAGAATTACGTCTTGGAAGCACCGCTAGGTGACACACCCGCTGCAGGAGCAATGCCAGATGTTATGAACACCTGCGAGAGCAAAGCTGATGACTACTCGATAGTTCAGTGTGCCATGCCTTATGGCTTAGAACCGGGACTTCAACGATGTTTTGAACGTCATGGAGCATATGAGATGTTCTAGGAGTTGAAGTTAACATTTCAAGCGAATGCCCGGATTGAGAGATATGAAGTGTCCAATAAGTTCTACAGCTGCAAGATGGAGGAGAATAGTTCTGTCAGTGAACATATACTCAGAATGTCTAGGTACCACAACCACTTGACTCAACTAGGAGTTAATCTTCCTGATGATAGTGTCATTGACAGAGTTCTTCAATCACTAGCACCAAGCTAAAAGAGCTTCGTGATGAATTATAATATGTCATGGATGGATAAGACGATTCTTGAGCTCTTCGCAATGCTAAAGGCTGCGGAGGTAGAAATCAAGAAGGAGCATCAAGTGTTGATGGTCAACAAGACCACCAGTTTCAAGAAAAAGGGTAAATGGAAGAAGGGGAACTTCAAGAAGAACAGCAAGCCAGTTGCTGCTCAAGTGAAGAAACCCAAGTTTGGACCTAATCCTGAGACTGAGTGCTTCTACTACAACGAAACTTATCACTGGAAGCGGAACTGCCCCAAGTATTTGGCGAAGAAGAAGGATGGCAAAGTGAAAGGTATATTTGATATACATGTTATTTATGTGTACCTTACTAATGCTCACAGTAGTGCCTGGGTATTTGATACTGGTTCAGTTGCTAAGATTTGCAACTCGAAACAGGGGCTACGGATTAAGCGAAGATTGGCTAAGGACGAGGTGACGATGCGCGTGGGAAATGGTTCCAAAGTCGATGTGATCGCCGTCGGCACGCTACCTCTACATCTACCTTCGGGATTAGTTTTAGACCTAAATAATTGTTATTTGGTGGCACCATTGAGCATGAACATTATATCTGGATCTTGTTTGATGCGAGACGGTTATTCTTTTAAATCAGAGAATAATGGTTGTTCTATTATATGAGTAATATCTTTTATGGTCATGCACCCTTGATGAGTGATCTATTTTTACTAAATCTTGATAGTACTGATACACATGTTCATAGTATTGAGGCCAAAAGATGCAGAGTTGATAATGATAGTGCAACTTATTTGTGGCACTGCCGTTTAGGTCATATTTGTGTAAAGCGCATGAAGAAACTCCATTCTGATGGACTTCTGGAATCACTTGATTATGAATCACTTGGTACTTGTGAACCATGCCTGATGGGAAAGATGACTAAAACTCCGTTCTCCGGAACAATGGAGCAAGCACCAGAGTTATTGGAAATCATACATACTGATGTATGTGGTCCAATGAACATTGAAGCTCGCGGCGAATATCGTTATTTTCTCACCTTCACAGATGATTTGAGTAGATATGGGTATATCTACTTGATGAAGCATAAGTCTGAAACATTTGAAAAGTTCAAAGAATTTCAGAGTGAAGTGGAAAATCATCGTAACAAGAAAATCAAATTTCTACGATCTGATCGTGGAGGCGAATATTTGAGTTATGAGTTTGTACTTCATTTGAAACAATGCGGAATAGTTTCGCAACTCATGCCACTTGGAACACCACAGCGTAATGGTGTGTCCGAACATCATAATCGTACTTTACTAGATATGGTGTGATCTATGATGTCTCTCACTGATATACCGCTATTGTTTTGGGGTTATGCTTTAGAAACAGCTACATTCACATTAAATAGGACACCATCTAAATCCATCGAGACGACACCTTATGAACTGTGGTTTGGAAAGAAACCCAAGTTGTCGTTTCTTAAAGTTTGGGGTTGCGTTGCTTATGTGAAAAAGCTTCAACATGATAAGCTCGAACCCAAATCGAAGAAATGTGTCTTCATAGGATACCCAAAGGAGACTGCTGGGTACACCTTCTATCACAGATCCTAAGGCAAGATATTCGTTGCTAAGAGTGGATCCTTTCTAGAGAAGGAGTTTCTCTCGAAAGAAGTGAGTGGGAGGAAAGTAGAACTTGACGAGGTAATTGTACCTTCTCCCTTATTGGAAAGTAGTTCATCACTGAAATCAGTTCCAGTGATTCCTACACCAGTAAGTGAGGAAGCTAATGATGATGGTCATGAAACTTCTAATCCAGTTACTACCGAACCTCGTAGGTCAACCAGAGTAAGATCTGCACCAGAGTGGTATGCTAACCCTGTTCTAGAAGTCATGTTACTAGACCATAACGAACCTACAAACTATGAGGAAGCGATGATGAGCCCAGATTCCACAAAATGGCTTGAGGCCATGAAATCTGAGATGGGATCCATGTATGAGAACAAAGTATGGACTTTGATTGACTAGCCCGATGATCAGTGAGTCATTGAGAATAAATGGATCTTCAAGAGGATGACGGACACTGATAGTAGTGTTACAATCTACAAAGCTCGAATTGTCGCAAAAATGTTTTCGATAAGTTCAAGGTGTTGACTACGATGAGATTTTCTCACTCGTATTGATGCTTGAAAGATTGTCCGAATCATGTTAGCAGTTGCCGCATTTTATGAAATCTGGAAAATGGATGTCAAAACTGCATTCCTTAATGGATTTCTTAAACAAGAGTTGTATATGATGCAACCAGAAGGTTCTGTCGATCCTAAAGGTGCTAAAAAGTGAGCAAGCTCTAGCGATCCATCTATGGACTGGTGCAAGGATCTCAGAGTTGGAAGATATGCTTTGATAAAGTGATCAAAGCATATGGTTTTATACAGACTTGCGGTGAAACCTGTATTTACAAGAAAGTGAGTGAGAGCACTACATCATTTCTGATAAGTATATGTGAATGACATATTGTTGATCGGAAATAATGTAGAATTTTCTGGAAAGCATAAAGGAGTGTTTGAAAGAATTTTTTTAAAGAAAAGACCTCAGTGAAGCTGCTTACACATTGAGCATAAAGATCTATAGAGATAGATCAAGACGCTTGATAAGATTTTTCAATGAGTACGTACCTTGACAAGATTTTGAAGTAGTTCAAAATGGAATAGTCAAAGAAGGAGTTCTTGCCTGTGTTGCAAGGTGTGAAGTTGAGTAAAGACTCAAAACCCGACCACAACAGAAAATAGAAAGAGAATGAAAAGTCATTCCCTATGCCTCAGTCGTAGGTTCTATAAAATATGCTATGCTGTGTACCAGTCCTATTATATACCTTAGCATGATTCTGGCAAGGGAGTACAATAGTGATCTAGGAGTAGATCACTGTACAGCGGTCAAAATTATCCTTAGAGGACCAAGGAAATATTTCTCAGTTATGGAGGTGATAAAGAGTTCGTTGTAAAGAGTTACATTGATGCAAGCTTTTTACATCGATCTAGATGACTCTAAGTCTCGATCTGGATACATATTGAAAGTGGGAGCAATTAGCTAGAGTAGCTCCATGCAGAGTATTGTAGACATAGAAATTTGCAAAATACATACGGATCTGAATGTTGCAGACCCATAGACTAAACTTCTCTCACAAGCAAAACATGATCACTCTTTGGGTATTAATCGCATAGCGATGTGAACTAGATTATTGACTCTAGTAAACCCTTTGGGTATTAGTCACATGAAGATGTGAACTAATCACATAAAGATGTGAAGTATTGGTGTGAAATCACATGACGATGTAAACTAGATTATTGACTCTAGTGCAAGTGGGAGACTGAAGGAAATATGCCCTAAAGGCAATAATAAGTTGTTATTTATATTTACTTATATCATGATAAATGTTTATTATTCATGCTAGAATTGTATTAATCGGAAACTTAGTACATGTGTGAATACATAGACAAACAGAGTGTCACTAGCTTGCCTCTACTTGACTAGCTTGTTGATTCAATGATGGTTATGTTTCCTAACCATAGACATGAGTTGTCATTTGATTAACGAGATCACATCATTAGAGAATGATGTGATTGACTTGACCCATCCGTTAGCTTAGCACGATGATCATTTAGTTTGTTGCTATTGCTTTCTCCATAACTTATACATGTTCCTATGACTATGAGATCATGCAACTCCCGAATACCGGAGGAACACTTTGTGTGCTACCAAACGTCACTGTCGGTGTCAAAACCGGCGGATCTCGGGTAGGGGGTCCCGAACTGTGCGTCGAAGGTGGATGGTAACAGGAGGCAGGGGACACAATGTTTACCCAGGTTCGGGCCCTCTCGATGGAGGTAATACCCTACGTCCTGCTTGATTGATCTTGATGATATGAGTATTGCAAGAGTTGATCTACCACGAGATCATAGAGGCTAAACCCTAGAAGCTAGCCTATGATTATGATTGTTCTCCTCCTACTAAACCCTCCGGTTTATATAGACACCAGAGGGAGCTAAGGTTACACAGACTCGGTTACAAGGGTGGAGATCTACATATCCGAACTGCCAAGCTTGCCTTCCACGCAAAGGAGAGTCCCACCCGGACACGGGATGAAGTCTTCAACCTTGTATCTTCATAGTCCAATAGTCCGGCCAAAGCATATAGTCCGGCTGTCCGAGGACCCCCTAATCCAGGACTCCCTCAGTAGCCCTTGAATCAGGCTTCAATGATGATGAGTCCGGCGCGCAGATTGTCTTCGGCATTGCAAGGCAGGTTCCTTCTCTGAATACTCCATAGAAGATTTTGAACACAATGATCGTGTCCAGCTCTGCAAAACAAATTCCACATACCACCATAGAGAGTGTATTATTCCACAAATCTAATCTGCTGACAACTTTTCACAACGTGACATCACGCCATGGCCCGGTCATTACGAACCGTTTTTCCCTGCCTGCCATTGCACGTGTTGTGAGGCGGTTTTCTTGGCACGTCTTGTTGAAGCAGAGATCGTGTCCCCCTATCACGAGATTCTCATCAATATGGGTGTGGGTAACCCAACCGTGCTTGTTAATATGACTCCTCGATTTTAGGCAAGTTCCAAACGGGCACGCGGAGGACGCTTGATATTCGCCCTCTTTATAAAGGGGCCAAGGCCTGTCCTTTTCATCTCGCGCTCGATCCTTTCCTTCCCCCACCTTGAGTTCTGACACCCAAGGCTCAGGCTAAGTGCTTCGGACCTTCAACCATGTCCGGATCCAACCTTAAAGGCCGGTGGATGGCCTCTTCTATCACAGAGGAGGACATCAAGAAGCTAAGAGAAGCTAGGTATCTGACCGCCGAAATCTTGCACAGGCTGCCTGCTCAAGGGCAGGTCATTCCCACTCCCGAACCCAACGAGAGCGTCGTATTTGTTTCCCACTTCCTCCGAGGGCTAGGTTTTAGTCTTGATCTCTTTGTTAGAGGGCTTATGTTCTATTACGGGCTCGATTTCCACGATCTAGCCCCAGATTCCATCCTTCACATCTCGTCGTTTGTTGTCGTGTGTGAGGCCTTCCTCCGCATCACCCCACACTTTGGCTTATGGCTCAAGACCTTCAATGTGAAGCCGAAGACGATCGATGGGCGACACAGAGAATGCGGAGGTGCCACAATAAGCAAAGGCGTTGATGCCCCATGGCCAAAGGGTTCCTTCTTGGAGGTGTCCAACATATGGCAATGGGAGTGGTTTTACATCACAGCTCCCCGAAGTACTAAGTGGGTAGGTCCTCCCGCCTTCCATTCGGGCCCCCCGCCGCAACTGGCGTCATGGGTCAACAAGGGGCTGGACTGGGGGCCAGTTAATGACATGCCGACATTGCAGATTCGCATCCGGGATCTCCTCAAGAGAGATGCCAGCCTTGTCAAGGTAACGCAAGTCATGCTAGTTCGTCGGGTCCTGCCATGCCAACGTCGATCTCTCCGTATGTGGGAGTTCAACATGGAAGGACCGCAAGCTATTCCGCAGTTCTTCGGCATGACGCCCGAAGAGATGTATGGATTGTTCTTCGGATCATGAATAAAGTGTTCGGACACCATCGAGGATACGGGTCTCAACTGCAACCGTCCAGATACCCAGGTGAGTAATTCTGCGGCCGAACATGCTGTCTTTTTATTTGTGACAATATCATTATGAAAAAACCGATCTTGGCCAGGACTGGATAAGAAAGGCTAAGATGATTAGGTGTTCGGCCCCCCTTCCCGAAGGCTCACCGGATCCTGTACTAGCCAGGATGCTCGAGCACGCACTTTATCAAGTGCCATCAGGGGAAGATAAAGGGAGGGATAAAGAAGCCGAAAGCGGGCCTCACGCATTACTCGTCCAAACTGGGGGATTAGTGTCTCCACAAAGGAGGATGACCGGAGAGAAGAATCTAGAATCCCCTCTCCCCAAGGAAGGAAAAGGACTGCCTCTGACGACTCGGAAACGAAAGGTTCCAAACAAGGGAAGAAACCTTCGCCAGGAGGCACTGCCCCGGAGGGCGTCCTTACCGCACAGTGCCCGCAAGGGGGACAGCCCTCCACCAAGATGTAAGTGAATCAAGAGTACTTTTGGTAAATATATCATGCTTTATCTCCGAGGACAATAACCGAGACATATATCTTGCAGTCCGGCTCATATCCCTTCTTAGCATAGTTTGTCTTCGGGGGATCTTCTTCCGGAGATGATGGAGAGCGAAATGCCTCCCCCTGCCTCCCCGCCTCTTGGGCGGACGACCCTGAGGTTTCATCACGGAGGGTTTCTCCTGATCCGCCAAGGCAAGAAGGTAACCCTTCGGCCACCCGCAGTCCGGAATATTCATCTCCTATGGAGAGCAACAAAAAGAGTCCGGGACTGTCCGGTGGGCAACCGGACGCACTGATAAGTCTTTTGGAGAAAGCGGCTATTTCGGAGGAGCATCGTACTTTAATGAGTATGGTGGTTGAGAGGATCTCATCCGCCACAAGTGGGTTGCATGAAACTTTTACGAGCCCGCTAAGAGACTTTCAGGTACACAAAGTAATATATAATTTTTTTGACGGTACCGCACACGCTAGGTGTGGTCTATACAGATAGTAGCCCCTGAGACTCTGGTTGTTGTCCAGAGGCAGCAAACAGAGGATCATAGTCCCAGGTAATAATCGTGCTGCTTTCATGTGCAGGCAGCTGACGGTCCGGTGGCTGGCCGGACTGCTGAGTTTGCCGGTTTGAGTCGGCAACTTGATGCGGCAGATGCCGACATTGCGCTTGTGAACAAGCGCTTGACGAGGCACAAGGTATGTATTTTCGGGTGGTCAACAAATATTAAGAGAAGCCCTTTTTGTTGCAGACGAAGTTCGGAGATCCAAAGTATGCCCCTTTGGGTCAATTATGGAGTGCTGCAGACGCGTATTCGGATTTGGCAATGAGTACTGCTGATTCGACTGTGTTTTTCAAAGATAAAAAAAGATCACGAAGTGGAAAAGTTGTTCTGGTCGCATTTGATACATCTCCAACGTATCTACTTTTCCAAACACTTGTGCCCTTGTTTTGGACTCTAACTTGCATGATTTGAATGGAACTAACCCAGACTGACGCTGTTTTCAGCAGAACTATCATGGTGTTATTTATGTGCAGGAGCAAACGTTCTCGGAATGACCTGACACTTCACAGAGACACTTTTCAGAAAATAGCAAAAATACCTGCCAAAGATGAAGGCCAGGGGGCCCACCACCTTGCCACGAGGGTCGGGGGCGCGCCCCCCTACCTCGTGGGCACCCTGTTGCCTCTCCGACTCCAACTCCACCTCCATATATCGAGTTTCGATGAGAAAAAAATCAAGGAGAAGAAATCATCGCGTTTTACGATACGGAGCCGCTGCCAAGCCCTAAAACCTCTCGGGAGGGCTGATCTGGAGTCTGTTTGGGGCTCCGGAGAGGGGAATCTGTCGCCATCGTCATCATCAACCATCCTCCATCACCAATTTCATGATGCTCACCACCGTGCGTGAGTAATTCCATCGTAGGCTTGCTAGACGGTGATGGGTTGGATGGGATCTATCATGTAATTGAGTTAGTTTTGTTAGGGTTTGATCCCTAGTGTCCACTATGTTCTAAGATTGATGTTGCTATGACTTTGCTATGCTTAATGCTTGTCACTAGGGCCCGAGTGTCATGATTTCAGATCTGAACCTATTATGTTTTCATCAATATATGAGTGTTCTTGATCCTATCTTGCAAGTCTATAGTCACCTATTATGTGTTATGATCCGTTAACCCCGAAGTGACAATAATCGGGATACTTACCGGTGATGATCGTAGTTTGAGGAGTTCATGTATTCACTATGTGTTAATGCTTTGTTCTGGTTCTCTATTAAAAGGAGGCCTTAATATCCCTTAGTTTCCGTAAGGACCCCGCTGCCACGGAAGGGTAGGACAAAAGATGTCATGCAAGTTCTTTTCCATAAGCACGTATGACTATTTTCGAAATACATGCCTACATTATATCAATGAACTGTAGCTCGTTCTGTGTCACCCTAGGTCATGACTGTTACATGACGAACCGCATCCGGCATAATTCTCCATCACCGATTCATTGCCTACGAGCTTTCCATATATGGTTCTTCGCTTATTTACTTTTCCGTTGCTTTTGCTATCATCACTACAAAATACCAAAAACATTGCTTTTACTATTGTTACCTTTTGCTACTGTTATCACTACTATCATATTACTTTGCTACTAAACACTTTGCTGCAGATATTAAGTTTCCAGGTGTGGTTGAATTGACAACTCAGCTGCTAATACTTGAGAATATTCTTTGGCTCCCCTTGTGTTGAAAAACATAAATTTGGTTTGAATACTCTACCCTCGAAAACTGTTGCGATCCCCTATACTTGTGGGTTATCAAGACCATTTTCTAGCGCCGTTGCCGGGGAAGCATAGCTCTATTCTTTGAGTCACTTGGGATATATATCTGCTTATCATTATGAAGAACTTGAAAGATCCAAGAACCAAGATCTATCCCTCAACTACGAGGGGAGGTAAGGAGCTGCCATCTAGCTCTGCACTTGATTCACCTTCTGTTTTGAGTAAGCTTGCGACACCTACACCTGCTTCTGCTATTCGTTCTGATATGTCGCATGTTATTGATGATGCCACTTCTGCTATGCATGATACTTATGATGAAACTACCTCTATGCCTGATACTACTGTGCCACTTAGTGATTTTCTTGATGAACAACTTGCTAGGGCTAGAGAAATTGAAAATATTGAATCTGATGATACTGATGAAAGTGATGATGAAGAACCACTTGCTATTCCTAAGGGTTATGTTTTTGATCAAGATGCTTCTTTAGCTATTTTAGCTTGCAGAAATAGAACTGATCATAAAAAATTATTTGGTAAATGGAGTAAGCAATCTCTAAATGATAGAATGAAACCTGACCCTGCTTTTGCTACTTCACCTATCTTTGTTACTGATAAGGATTATGAATTCTCTGTTGAGCCTGATATAATTACTTTGGTTGAATCTCATCCTTTTCATGGTTATGAATCTGAAACTGTTGTGGCACATCTTAATAAACTGAATGATATAGCTACCCTGTTCACTAAAGATGAGAGAACTCGCTACTTTTATATCCTTAAAATATTTCCGTTCTCATTAAAGGGTGATGCTAAGATATGGTTTAATTCTCTTGATCCTGGTTGTGTGCGTAGTCCCCAGGATATGATTTATTACTTCTGTGCTAAATATTTCCCTGCTCATAAGAAACAAGCTGCTTTAAGGGATATATATAATTTTGTGCAAATTGAAGAAGAGAGTCTCCCACAAGCTTGGGGGAGGATTCTCCAATTACTTAATGCTTTGCTTGATCATCCTCTTAAGAAAAATGAAATACTTGATATCTTTTAAAATGGACTAACCGATGCCTCCAGAGATTACCTCGATAGTTGTGATGGCTCTATTTTCAGGGAAAGAACACCGGATGAAGCTGAAATTCTATTGAATAATATGTTGACAAATGAAAATAATTGGACACCTCCGGAGCCAATTCCTGAGCCTATTCCTAAACCAACTACGAAGAAGAGGGGTATTCTATTTCTTAGTCCTAAAGATATGCAAGAGGCAAAGAAATCTATGAAAGACAAGGGTATTAAAGCTGATGTTAAGAATTTACCTGCTATTGAAGAAATACATGGTCTTAATTTACCGCCTATTGAAGAAACATATAATCCAAATCCTTTACCTATGGAAGAAACTCATGGTCTTGATAACCCGACACAGGTAGTAAAGGTAAATTCTCTCTATAGATATGATAAAGCTGTAATCCCATTTACTAAATTTGCTAGCCCATGCTTAGATGAGTTTGATAAATTTATGGCTAAGCAAGAAGACTTTAATGCTTATTTTGGTAGACAATTAAAATACAATTCAAATATGCTTGGACACTTGGGTGATTATATGGCTAATGTTAAAGGTGAACTTAAACTTATTAGTAAACATGCTTATATGGTTACCACTCAAGTAGAACAAGTACTTAAAGCTCAAAATTATTTGCTCAATGAATTGAACAGTAAGAATAATGATAATGCTTTTAGAGTGGCTACTAGAACTGGTAGAAGGACTCGGGAACCTTTGTATCCTGAAGGCCACCCTAAGAGAATTGAGCAAGATTCTCAGAGAAATAATTTAGATGCACCTAGTTCTTCTAAAAAGAAGAAAAAGAAAAATGATAGGACTTTGCATGCTCCTAGTGATCCTATTGTTGAAACACCTGAGAATCCAAATGATATTTCTATTTCTTATGCTGAAACTCAATCTGGTAATGAACCAGAAACTAGTGATGATGTAAATGATAATGTTCATAATGATGCTCAACCTAGTAATGATAATGATGTAGAAATTGAACATGTTGTTGATCTTGATAACCCACAATCAAAGAATCAACATTATGATAAGAAAGATTTTGTTGCTAGGAAACACGGTAAAGAAAGAGAGCCTTGGGTTCAGAAACCCATGCCTTTTCCTCCCAAACCATCCAAGAAAAAGGATGATGAGGATTTTGAGCGCTTTGCTGAAATGATTAGACCTATCTTTTTGCGTATGCGATTAACTGATATGCTTAAAACCAATCCTTATGCTAAATACATGAAAGATATTATTACAAATAAAAGAAAGATACCGGAAGCTGAAATTTCCACCATGCTTGCTAATTATACTTTTAAGGGTGGAATACCAAAGAAACTTGGAGATCCCGGTGTACCAACTATACCATGCTCTATTAAAATAAACTATGTTAAAACTGCTTTATGTGATCTTGGAGCCGGTGTTAGTGTTATGCCTCTCTCTTTATATCGTAGACTTGAATTGAATAAGTTGACACCTACTGAAATATCTTTGCAAATGGCTGATTAATCAACTGCTATACCTGTCGGTATTTGTGAGGATGTGCGTGTTGTAGTTGCAAATGTTACTATTTTAACAGACTTTGTTATTCTTGATATTCCCGAGGACGATAGTATGTCTATTATTCTTGGAAGACCCTTTTTGAATATTGCAGGGGCTGTTATTGATTGCACTAAAGGCAATGTCACTTTTCATGTTAATGGTAATGAGCATACGATACACTTTCCAAAGAAACAACCTCAAGTTCATAGTATCAACTCTATTGGGAAAATGCCATCGATTATATTTGGAGGATTCGAATTTCCTCTTCCTACTGTCAAGAAGAAATATGATATTCTTATTATTGGGGATGTGCATATCCCCGTTGAGGAAACATAGTGTTATTCGAAATTTCTCCGGTTCCATGTTATTCGGAATGAGTTCGTTAACAAGACTTGATCAACCTTGTTAGTGGATTCCTTTTGATGATCATGACATGGATGAAACTAGAAGGCACAACCTTCTGTACCCCACTTTTACTTTCTGTTATTTATATTAAATAAAATAAAAATAAAAAAAATTCTGTCTGTTACCTGATTATCCATGTAATATAAAAATACCTCGAAAATAAAAGTTCTCCAAATGCCCTGAAAATTAAATATGATTTTTTCTAGAATATTAGAGGATTTATGGAACAGAGAACACACCAGGGGGGCCAACCACCTTGCCACGTGGGTGGAGGGCGCGCCTACCCCTCTAGGGCGCCCCCCTGCCTCGTGGGCCCACGGTGGCCCTCCTCCACTTATTCCTGCACCCACACACTTCATCTTCCTTGCACAAACACGAATAACCAGCTCAAGCACGAGTTCTAGCTCATCTTGCTGCCATTTTCGATCTCCTTGCTCAAAGCACCTCTCACAAAACTGCTTGGGGGAGATTGTTCCTTGGTATGTGACTCCTCCATTGGTCCAATTAGTTTTTGTTCTAGTGCTTTATTCATTGCAAATTTGTGTTGTTTAGGTAACCCTGTTCTTGAGCTTACATGTCAAATTTACATGGTCAAAAATAGTTTTGATGCATGATATAGGCCCTAGGCACTTGTAGGAGTAGTTGCTATTAATATTATTGAGTTTGGTTTACTTTTATTTTGAAGTTACTAAAATTTTTAGAATTTTTCAGAAAATGACGAGGAGACTTTTGAGGGGCTCATCAAGCCAAAGCTCGAAGGAAAAGGCACCGAAGCCTAAGTATAATTTGCCTCACACCACGGAGGTTCGGGCGTGTGAATGGCCTTCCGAGGATTTCATAAGAGCAGCCGGGATTTATGAAGATTTTCATGAATTGGCTCAGACTGGAGGCCTTACCACTTTCCTCCACGACCAATGTGATCAGTATCTCTTGCTCACAAATACCTTTCTGCAAAACTTTCATTTCCATTCTAGGAGCTCACCACCTACGGTGGAGTTTCATTTATATGATGAGCTTAAGGAGATGTCACTTTATGATTTTTGTTGGATTTGTTTAGTCCCTTTTGAGGGCAATACAGAAGAACCACATCGTGATGATGTGGAGGGATTTATTGACACTATCACTGTAGGGGAAACAAGGAAGGTTTCCGATGCACAAATCACTAGCATACACTTTCCTGTTTTACATTATTTTGCATTATTTTCTAGTCGTTGCTTAATTGGTCGCGGAAACTATGGAAACCTGAGTATCCTTGATATTATTATTTTGCACCACGGTTTATACGGTGATAACTCTTTTAGTATGGGAGGCATTATTGCCAAACGGTTAAGTCTGAACCGTACCAAGGGCCCCATCTTTGGAGGCATCTATGCTACACGCCTAGCTGCACATTTTAACATACCTATTAGGCATGCTGAGAAGGAAGAAAAAGTGTTGCCCCGTGTTTATCTAGATTATAAAAGTATGGTAGCACATGATTTTATTGTTAAGAATAGGGAAGGAGAGCTTAAATATCAATTGTTCTTTAATAAACATCATCTTGAGACTATTACCTTGCCTGCTCCTTCTTTGTTTTATTTGACTGTAGGCACGTACCTTGTTCCGTTGACAGCTACCCAGGCCTACCGGAACCCTGCCCCAGCCGAGGAGCCAGAGCCGGAACCACAGTTTGGTCCTTCACGATAGTCTAATTACCAGTGGGATCTGGAGATGATTGTCAGCCAGTGGCAATCGGAGCCTTCCTTGTCTACATCCCAGTACGACCCCAACAACTATTATTATGGATATCCGCCAGGCCAGCCGTGGCCATAGACCAACTTAGGCCAAAAGCCTAAGCTTGGGGGAGTACGTATTTCCCACCGAAATTATATTCATTTTCACACACTCCTTGCTAAATGTCGGTGCTCATACTTTTTCATTGTATCATCCATGCTAGTTTAATTTCCTTTTAAGCTTTCTTCTTGTGTGTTTAATCAACCTTAGGAAAAACCAAAAAAAATTAGTTGTAGCTTTTAATTAGTTTACTTTCCATGCTTGTAGTAGTAATTAAAAAGAAAACCCAAAAAGATTTCATGTTCTTCTTTTGCTTGTTGGGAGGTTTCCCGTGTAAATAGTTTTATTTCTTTTCTTTTCTTTGGGGGTCGGTAGGAGAAGACCATGATTAAATTGTTGAAGTGGCTCTTATATGCATTATTGTTGATCTGACAAAAGAGCCCATATTGCCTTGTCTTCTCCTGTTTACTGAATGCTTGCAGATTCCAGCTTAGTCCAATGCACGTGCACTATTATTATTATTCACATCGTTCGGTCGTGCAAGTGAAAGGCAATTATGATGATATATGATGGACTGGCTGGGATGAGAAAAGCTGGTATGAACTCGACCTCTTTTGTTTTTGTAAATATGATTAGTTCATCGTTCTTGATTCAACCTATTATGAATAAACATGTTTGCAATGACAACTAGAGATCATAGTTTCTTGTGCCATGCTTGATTAGCTATGAGTTATAATGGTTTACCTTGTGTGCCAACATGCTATTGAGATGGTTATGATGTGGTATCATAGGGTGGTATCCTCCTCTGAATGATTTAAGTGACTTGACTTGGCACATGTTCACACATGTACTTGAAACAAAATCAACATAGCCTTCACGATATTTATGTTCATGGTGGATTATATCCTACTCTTGCTTGCATTCAGTGTTGATTAATTTTAATGCATGTTCATGACTGTTGTCGCTCTCTAGCTAGTCGCTTCCCAGTCTTTTGCTAGCCTTCACCTGTATTAAGAGGGAATACTGCTTGTGCATCCAAACTCCATAAACCCCAAAGTTATTCCACATGAGTCCACTATACCTACCTATATACGGTATCTACCTGCCGTTCCAAGTAAATTTGTATGTGACAAACTCTAAACCTTCAAATAAATATCCTGTTTTGTATGCTCGAATAGCTCATGTATCAATTAGGGATGTCTGTATCTTCCAGGTTAGGCGGGTTATTCTCAAGAGGAGTGGACTCCGCTCCTCACTCACGAGATAAATGGCTGGTCACCGGGATGCCCAGTCCCATGCTTTATGCAAACCAAATCAAAATAATTGCAAACAAAACTCCCCTGGGACTCTTGTTAGTTGGAGGCACTCGTTGTTTCGAGTAAGCCATGGATTGATGCTTGTGGTGGAAGGGGGAGTATAAACTTTACCATTCTGTTTGGGAACCGCCTATAATGTCTGTAGCATGGAAGATATCGCCTTCTCTTGGTTGTTATGTTGACAATGAAAGTATACCGCTCAAAATATTATTCACCTCTGTTTCAAAACCGAGCTCTGGCACCTCTACAAATCCCTGCTTCCCTCTGCGAAGGGCCTATCTATTTACTTTTATGCCGAGTCATCATCCTCTTATTAAAAAGCACCAGTTGGAGATCACCACTGTCATTTGCATTCATTATTGTTAGTTTACATTGAGTATGATTTGACTGGATCTCTTTTACCATGAATTATAATGTCTAGTCACTCCTCGGTCTTTAAAGGTGCTCTACATTTATGTTTTGCGGTCTCAGAAAGGGCTAGCGAGATACCAAATTGTTATATCATATTATGATTGTTTTGAGAAAGTGTTGTCATCCGAGTTTTATTATTATGGCTCGCTAGTTGATTATGCTATTGATATGAGTAACTTGAGACCTATGCGTTATTGTGAATGTGGTTAGTTATAATCTTTGCTGAAAACTTGAATGCTGGCTTTACATATTTACAACAACAAGAGCAAACAGAGTTTGTAAAAGTTTTTATTTATCACTTTCAGTTTGTCAACTGAATTGTTTGAGGACAAGCAAAGGTTTAAGCTTGGGGGAGTTGATACATCTCCAACTTATCTACTTTTCCAAACACTTTTGCCCTTGTTTTGGACTCTAACTTGCATGATTTGAATGGAACTAACCCGGACTGGCGCTGTTTTTAGCAGAACTATCATGGTGTTATTTATGTGCAGGAGCAAATGTTCTCGGAATGACCTGAAACTTCACGGAGACACTTTTCAGAAAATAAGAAAAATACCTTCCAAAGATGAAGGCCAGGGGGCCCACCACCTTGCCACGAGGGTGGGGGTGCGCGCCCCTACCTCCTGGGCCCCCTGTTGCCTCTCCGACTCCAACTCCACCTCCATATATTGAGTTTCAATGAGAAAAAAATCAAGGAGAATAAATCGTCGCGTTTTACGATACGGAGCCACCGCCAAGCCCTAAAACCTCTCGAGAGGGCTGATCTGGAGTCCGTTCGGGGCTCCGGAGAGGGGAATCTTTCGCCATTGTCATCATCAACCATCTTCCATCACCGATTTCATGATGCTCACCGCCGTGCGTGAGTAATTCCATCATAGGCTTGCTGGACGGTGATGGGTTGGATGGGATCTACCATGTACTTGAGTTAGTTTTGTTAGGGTTTGATCCCTAGTGTCCACTATGTTCTGAGATTGATGTTGCTATGACTTTGCTATGCTTAATGCTTGTCACTAGGGCCCGAGTGCCATGATTTCAAATCTGAACCTATTATGTTTTCATCAATATATGAGTGTTCTTGATCCTATCTTGCAAGTCTATAGTCACCTATTATGTGTTATGATCCGTTAACCCCGAAGTGACAATAATCGGGATACTTACCGGTGATGACCGTAGTTTGAGGAGTTCATGTATTCACTATGTGTTAATGCTTTGTTCCGGTTCTCTATTAAAAGGAGGCCTTAATATACCTTAGTTTCCGTAAGGACCCCGCTGCCACGGAAGGGTAGGACAAAAGATGTCATGCAAGTTCTTTTCCATAAGCACGTATGACTATGTTCGGAATACATGCCTACATTATATCAATGAACTGGAGATAGTTCTGTGTCACCCTAGGTTATGACTGTTACATGATGAACCGCATCCGGCATAATTCTCCATCACCGATCCATTGCCTACGAGCTTTCCATATATTGTTCTTCGCTTATTTACTTTTCCGTCGCTTTGCTATCATCACTACAAAATACCAAAAACATTGCTTTTACTACTGTTACCTTTTGCTGCCGTTATCACTACTATCATATTACTTTGCTACTAAACACTTTGCTACAGATATTAAGTTTCCAGGTGTGGTTGAATTGACAACTCAGCTGCTAATACTTGAGAATATTCTTTGGCTCCCCTTGTGTTGAATCAATAAATTTGGGTTGAATACTCTACCCTCGAAAACTGTTGCGATCCCCTATACTTGTGGGTTATCAGCAGTTCAGTGCTCTAACGCGTCTGCTGCTGTTAAATGAGCAAGTGGCCGAGTGGGTTGAACTCCATAGGTTGTCCGGGCTTGCCATGAGGTCTGTCGTGGATCTTCTTTGGCCGGAAGGACCAAGGCCAAATAGTTGTTTTAGTTTAGTTCCACGATTCATTGGTGTTGTTCCTCATATCGACGCTGTAAAGAGATCGGCGTGCATAGAGGGTGCGCGGATGGCTCTTGGACTTGTTAAGACATACTGGGCAGAGATGGATGCCACCGCTATTGCAAACCGGGGTTCGGCCGTAGGCCAGGTCTCGGCCGAGCACTATTTTGGAGAAGTCCTAGAAGTCGCTCGTTTAATAGAGGCTCAGTGCTCAAAGAGTATTATGTTCGAGTGACATGTATCCCAATTGTAAAAACAATGCTATTTGGATTATAAAGGCTGTGTTTATACTTTTGCCTGAAAGTATTATGATGCCTCCTGTGCGGCCGTTTTATGTATGTCTATAACCTGAAAGTTTGCAGTCGTTGGCTTCAGCCCCCACGCATATAACGTGGGGGTGTTCGAAAAAGCGCGTATTCACACTTGATCCAACATCTTGGTCCATTAAGGAGGTGATAGCATGGTGAACAAGGCAATCAGACTATATTGCTTTAACACTTTCACTTAGCCATAGGAGTTTGACAGTGGGGCTACTATATAGCCCCTGGTACTTCCGCGCTTACCCGAATATGGTGTGCGTACATACATGACCGGGAAACTGGTCCTTCGTTAAAGCGGAGGAATCGTGAAGATTCCACTGAGTCCTTGAGTGGTTGACCAGTCTCGCGCTTTATCATGAGAGTCAGTTTTCGGCTTTCTCTACTGAGGTGCTCATCCAGATGAACCAGGGCACAATCACAGTAGTTCTCCCAATGCCACCTTAGCCAATAGAGCGGAATGTAAGGTAGCAAAACACAGGAGCCGGGCAAACCAAACTATTAACCAAAGACATGATTCAGAGCTGATGCATATAAGGCCAAACTCGCGACGCCGAACACTCCCTAAGGTATTCGGTCTTTACAATGCATACTGGGCTGAGTAACGCCCTCGATAATAAGCCCTGAATTTCCAGGTACGTGCATTAGTCTGACGTGACGAAAATTTCAATAACGCCAGAATCCCTCTTGGTTACGTTGAGTATCCTGAGGGTGTGAAGCAACAAGAGACAGTAAAAAAGGTTTACACAGGGTCTTAATCTAAAAAGAAACCTTTGAACGAGGCCCTGCTGCACGTCTGCGCCTGTGTCTCCATTGTGCCGTATCCTGGAAGGTTGTAGCACGATGATCATCTGTAAGAGAGAAAGGCCCAGGTGAAAGTTTTCGTGCGAAAAATTGGTTATTCTTAATACACCATTAAAATTCAATTTAAATAAGACCAAGTCTAACTATAGTGCTTTGTACATGTGGGAAGCCCCTAGCACCACCCATGGGGGTATATCCATCGACCCAGCCTTAGGTTTATCTGAGCTATTACAACTAGTGGTGCGCCGGACTCGTCTAGCCGTGTCCGCGGTCTTGACGACCAATCATTTATTCTGGTTGGAGAGGCTGCTCAATGTTCGGCTGCCAAAGCCACCACACATTCTTCCGCACGTAAGGAACGTTCTGTGTTTCCGCTAACTATGATGATGCCACGTGGACCGGGCATCTTAAGCTTAAGATAAGCGTAATGTGGTATTGCTTTAAGCCTTTGCTTCTGCTTCTTTAGACTCCTCGCGGTGGCAATAAGCCTTCTATGGAGGTTCTCTTGCTCCAAGTGCCTTTCCGGGATGATGTGTGCATCGTCGTCTGGACTATTCTCCTCTCCGGAGACAGGTTGGTGAGCTTTACCCTCGGCGTCGCCGTGATTGGGCAACGGCTCCATACTATGTTCGGCGTCCGCTGGTTCATCCTGCTCTATCGCTGGGTCCATGTGGTCGTCGTTTGCTTTGGAGTCATCCGGGGTATTATTCTTTCCTACGTTGTTATCGTTGTTTTTGCTGAGGTGGGATTTGGAGCGGCGCCTACGCCATCGCTTTGGTTGCTTCTCGAGGGGATTACCCTCCATTGCATCCTTCCATTCCTCGTCATTGTTTTCTTTGGGTGTATCCACCATGTATATATCGTGTGATGAAGTGGATGTACAGCAAGTGGGCGGTGGTTCTTGTTCCCCTCCTGCATCATCGTCCATACCGTCGATGTCTTCACAACCGAAATCAAGCATGTCGGTTAAGTCATCGACAGTGGCTATTAAGTGGGTGGTGGGCGGGCAATGAATTTCTTTGCCGTTCGCCTCCCACTCAAGCCGGACATAGTTCGGCCGAGGGTCTCCTGACAAGGAGAGAGACCTCAATGAATTTAGCACGTCACCCAAGGGAGAGTGCTGAAAGATATCCACAGAGGTAAACTCCATGATCGGTGCCCAACCAGATTCGATAGGCATGGGCGCGGGCGGTTCAGAGCCTGTGGCCGGGGATGAATCCAAGGGTCCGGCAACATAGGTCTCATAGGGGGTGAAGTCAGCATTCGGCTCTATCGCCGCTGAGTGTGCGGCCTCCGTGGCGGGGTCTATCCACCTGTCCTCGGACGACACGATCTGCTCCGGATCGAGGGCCGGAGTAGCCATAGGTGTAATCTCCTAGACACCGTCCGACGATAGAGCTAAGTCATGCTCGTCGAGACTGTATGGCGCACCATACATGGGTTCGAATCCGTCGAAGATCAAGTCTCCGCGGATGTCGGCAGTGTAGTTTACACTTCCAAACCTAACCTGATGGCCAGGGGCATAGCTCTCGATCTGCTCCAGATGGCCAAGCGAGTTGGCCCGCAATACGAAGCCGCCGAATACGAAGATCAGTCCGGGGAGAAAAACCTCACCCTGGATCGCATCGTTGCCGATGATCAAAGGAACCATGAAGCCTTATGGCGGCGACACAATGGAACTCTCAATGAAAGCACCAATGTCAGTGTCAAAACAGGCGGATCTCGGGTAGGGGGTCCCGAACTGTGCGTCGAAGGCGGATGGTAACAGGAGGCAGGGGACACAATGTTTACCCAGGTTTGGGCCCTCTCGATGGAGGTAATACCCTACGTCCTGCTTGATTGATCTTGATGATATGAGTATTACAAGAGTTGATCTACCACGAGAATGTAGAGGCTAAACCTTAGAAGCTAGCCTATGATTATGATTGTTCTCCTCCTACGGACTAAACCCTCTGGTCTATATAGACACCGGAGGGGGCTAGGGTTACACAAAGTCGGTTACAAGGGTGGAGATCTACATATCCGAACTGCTAAGCTTGCCTTCCACGCAAAGGAGAGTCCCACCCGGACACGGGATGAAGTCTTCAATCTTGTATCTTCATAGTCCAACAGTCCGGCCAAAGCATATAGCCCAGCTATCCGAGGACCCCCTAATCCAAGACTCCCTCAGTCACAACATAACTGGGTGATTATAAAGGTGCTCTACAGGTGTATCCGATGGTGTTTGTTGAGTTGGCATAGATCGAGATTAGGATTTGTCACTCCGATTGTCGGAGTGGTATATCTGGGCCCTCTCGGTAATGTACATCACTATAAGCCTTACAAGAAATGTAGCTAATGAGTTAGTTACGGGATGTAGCATTACAGAACGAGTAAAGAGACTTGACGGTAACGAGATTGAACTAGGTATTGAGATACCGATGATCGAATCTCAGGCAAGTAACATACCGATGACAAAGGGAACAACGTATATCATTATGCGGTTTGACCGATAAAGATCTTCGTACAATATGTAGGAACCAATATGAGCATCTAGGTTCCGCTATTGGTTATTAACGAGAGACCTGTCTCGGTCATGTCTACATAGTTCTCGAACCCGTAGGGTCCGCACACTTAACGTTTGGTGACGATCGGTATTACGAGTTTATGTGTTTTGATGTATCGAAGGTAGTTCGTAGTCCTGGATTTGAACACGGTGACGAGGAGTCTTGAAATGGTCGAGACATAAAGATTGATATATTGGAAGCCTATGTTTGGACATCGGAATGGTTTCGAATGAGTTCGGGCATTTTCCGGAGTACCGGGAGGTTACCGGAACCCCCCAGCGAGTATATGGGCCTTATTGGGCCTTAGTGGAAAAGAGGAGAGGGAAGGAAAAGGTGGGTGGCATGCCCCCTAGCCCAATCCGAATTGGGAGGGGGCCGGCCCCCCTTTCCTTTCTCCTCTCCTCCCCTTCCTTCTCTCCTACTCCTACTACATGGAAGGGGGGAATCCTACTCTCGGTGGGAGTAGGAGTCCCCTACGGCGCGCCATAGAGAGGGCCAGCCCCTCCCCTCCTCCACTCCTTTATATACAGGGGAGGGGGGCACCCCATAGACACACAAGTTGATCATTGATCTTTTAGCCGTGTGCGGTGCCCCCCTCCACCATAATCCACCTCGGTCATATCATAGCGGTGCTTAGGCGAAGCCCTGTTCCGGTAGCATCATCATCACCGTCATCACGCCGTCGTGCTGATGAAACTCTCCCTCGAAGCTCTACTGGATCGTGAGTTCGTGGGACATCACCGAGCCAAACGTGTGCAGATCGCGGAGGTGCCGTACCTTTGGTGCTAGATCGGTCGGTCGTGAAGATGTACGACTACATCAACCACGTTGTCATAACGCTTCCGCTTATGGTCTACGTGGGTACGTAGACGATACTCTCCCCTCTCGTTGCTATGCATCACCATGATATTACGTGTATGTAGGAAATGTTTTGAATTTACTACGTTCCCCAACAATATATGTGTCGTCTGCTCACATACGTCCTTTCCTCGCCATTATATGCACCTTTATGACTTAAGTTTTTGCCAAGCTGGGTTGCGTGGCTCTTGTGCTTATGCCCTAAGTTCCTGCTTGATTGGCTAGGGCATAAAGTGAGCACCTCTGCGATTGTTACAACTGGGTTATCCGGATATGTACCTCATACGGGTGAAGACGAAAGCTAGCGTTCTAAAGAGAATAATTGGTCGGCGGACAAATGACGAACTGCCTCCGTTGCAATATTAAACTCCCAAAATATAAAGCTTCCTGTGATTTTTTAGCATCACAGCTTAGACATGCATAAATAACGCATGATGACCCAGGGAGAGGAACCCTTAACGGAACTATTCTCTCTGGAAGATGTTTCTTACGTTAAAAAGTAATATAACATACCCAAATATAGTTTGTCTGTTCAAGCACCATGACCGGATTGCCTGGTTTCTGAACATACTTGGTGTTTACCACAGGTATAGTATTTAGAAACACTCCAACTCACGGGTTTTGTTGGTTGAAGCAGAAGGTCTGCCATGACAATCTTTTCAAGTTCCGCCGGAGAAAAGTTTGATGATAAAGCACATTGTTACATGGAATCAAGCACCTACTCTTTATCTATACCATCTATAAGGCTGTCTATTTTACAGTCCTGTTGGGAAAATTTGACATCTATCTTTACTTGGTCGTACACCAAGCTAACCGGAATTTCTTGTCCGTTTGGTCCCCGAGGTCCGACCCGGGCCATATGATTTGGATCAAGTCCGGTATACCGCATTTTCACCATGGCCCAGGCTTCTCGTGCACCTTCTCTACATGCTGATGCCTTCCATAATTCAAAGTGGCGTCGAGCTCCCTTGAAGAAATGCACGAGCTCCTCCATAATTTTTGGAGGAGAATTGGATGGCCACAAGGCCTTAGCCATGTTCCTCATGACTTTCCAAGCTCACTCGTGCACTTGGGATAGCTCTTGTAGCAAGTCACCTTGAAATCTGGACACTTCTCCCTCAGGCCGCCCGGTTAGCAAACCTACAGGAACAATTTCGTAAAACTTTCCATCAAGGGACCGTATGAAAGTCAGGATAAAGGACATACTAAATATGCCGCCTTTTTGTTTTCTGTTCTCCTTCAAGGCATCCGACAGTTGATCTCGTATGTCCTTTAGTTCTTCGGCTTGCTTGATCTTTGCATCCAGCAATTTGTTCTTCTCATCAATGGTTCGTGTTTATACACATTGACCAGTGGCTTCTTGCCCTTCGGCATGTTGTTTGTCCGCTTGAGCAGCCCTTAGCCTCTCCTCCAACTGCTCTGTCGATCCTGCCGCTGAAAACAAAACAATGCATATTTAAAACTCATTCTTGGCGCATAATCGTATTTTCCGGACACTGCTGTGCTTACAATCAGTTGCCTTTTTGGAATTCTTCAAATCTTCCAGTTTGGCCATGACAACAGTTAGCTTGGTCCGATATTCTTCAAGCTCCTTGGACAATGTGTTATTCTTCTCCGTGAGTACCTGATGATATAACGGCCCTTAAATCAGTTGGGCCAACTGCTTCAAGTATCGGGGGCTACAGGCATACGACCATTTAAAATTGTGTCAAAATTTACCTGTATTTTCATTAAGAACAGCTGCATAACTCCGGCAAGGCCGTCTCGAGCGGATCGGATATAAGCATATGTCGAACTCAGCACAGTGAATTCTTATTCGAACAAGGCCGGAGCACGCATAGCTTCCTTCAGGCGATGGTGATTCATCACGCATTCCACTTCGGAATTCGTGACCGACATGTTGTCCGAATCCTCTCGAGGAGGCGGAATGGGCGCGGCATTTGCTTGCGTCCTAATCGGCGAGTTCGGCACCGGATTAGTGGGAATTTGGCTAACAGGGCGTTTTCCCAACATTTGTCGCGTACTCCTCCTAAAAATAAAAGGGGGAGACTCTTAACAATCCAGACTCATGCCTAGGCATGCATTAAATACACGTACCTCTTGGAAGACTGTGAAGTCTCCATGGTACTCCTGGTCCCTTTTCATTTTGAACAACGACCTTGTGTGGGGGCCGCCCTCGAAGAGACATGATCCCTGGAGCGTCGTTCCTGTTAAAGATTCGGGTCAATACAATGGATAAGGGTACAAATGGGGACCTCTTCTTAAGAATCCTCTGGATACTCACAATGCAGAATGGGTAAAGGCAAGGGTAGTCGGCGATGATGGCCACTTCCGAACCGTCAAGGCTCGCCTGATAGAATACCCCATCATCAAATTCTCTCGCTATATATATATCCCGGTCCTCGCAAAGGCCAAGATCTTTGTCGCGATTACAATCCTCCGGCTGAGGAGTAGGATAGTGGACGTCCTCGATCATCCTTCTCCTAACTAGTTGGTGGTAACCAAAACTACATTCGATTAGTGTCTGTAATGCAGTAAAATAAGCACCGACGAATCGAAATCTTACCCATTCAATAGGGGAGTACATGGAATAGGCCTCCCGAAAGTTTAACCGGAGGAAGTCTTCTTTCTCGCCCTTGTACAGATTGGCCAAAATTGAAGCCAGTTCGGCTGGGGTATCCAGACCGTGTCGTCTGTAATGGGATGCGTCATCTTCTCCGTTGTAACTTCATAAAGGAGTTACTCTCGATTGAAGAGGCTGCCCACACCTCCTTATTGTGATCGCCATGACTTCTACTATTGAGAGTTCGGAATGGGCCAGCAGCCCGACCTTGCTGACCAACCTTTGTATCTTCGCACTATCCTCTTCTTTGGGACTTCGGGTATGCCAGTTGAGGCGCTTCTTTAGAGGAGCACTAGAAAATTCACAGAGACCGTGCCTAACTAGATCTGGCAACGGAACATCATCCATATAGAACCACTCCGAAGGCCACTGTGGGTATGCCTCTTTGGGAGTTCCTACGGGGTATCCGGATCTGGCAATGCGCCATACTTCGGCGCCTCCCACTTCAAATATAGAACCTCCTTTGTAGCCGGGAACGAGGCAGAAAAATTTCCTCCATAATCCAAAATGGGCCTCTATGCCAAGGAATAACTCCCAGATGGCAACAAAGCCTGAGATGTGCAGAATCAAACCTGGGGTGAGGTTGTGCAGTTGGATGTCATAAAATTCCAATAACTCCTGGAGGAAGGGATGGATTGGAAATCCCAGGCCCCGTAACAGAAATGGGGTGAAGCACACTCTCTCCTATTTATTGGGGTTGGGGAAATTCTCGGCTATCGCGTCGTTGCCAATTGAATATAATCCCGCTCGAATGGGAACTAGATCTGCGAGAGGGAGGTAGCCTTGTGTTTGGAGCCGGCTTAGCTGAAGATGAGGCACTGAGAAACCCTGCCAATTGCCCTCTTGAGGGATGTGAGGACGCGAGGAGGAGCCTGGGGTGCTGACTATGACGAGGGCTTTTGTTTTGTGGCTAGACTTGGCCGTTTTTCCTTCTACGTGATGCGAGATGGCCTTGGGAGATCCATATCCCTTTATATAGGCGCCGCCCGAGTGTTGTGAAGGGTTTATTTGAAAAAAGACATGGACCGTTCGCATTCATCTTATGCGCGAAAATCGAACGCCATCAGAGGGACATTGTAAAGGACGTTGAGGTTGTCGCCAGATTATCGACAATCTGGATTATAATGAAGAACCCACCTTGCAAAGCCGAAGACTACGTCGTCATTGAAGGCAAGTTCGGGGGCTACTGAGGGAGTCCTAGATTATGGGGTCCTCGGGTGTGTGGGCTGTGTAGCATGGGCCGGATTGATGGGCCGTGAAGATAAAAGACAGAAGGTCTTCCTCCGTGTCCAGATGGGACTCTCCTTTGCGTGGATGGCAACCTTGACATCCGGATGTGTAGTTTCCTTTCTTTGTAAACCGACTCTGTACAACCCTAGGCCCCTCCGGTGTGTATATAAACCGGACGGTTTTGTCCATAGAGGCTATCGCAAATCACACAGGCTAGACATCTAGGGTTTAGCCATTACGATCTCGAGGTAGATCGACTCTTGTAACCCCTATACTCATCAAATACAGTCAAGCAGGACGTAGGGTTTTACCTCCATTAAGGGGGCCTAAACCTGGGTAAACATCGTGTCACCCTTGTCTCATGTTTCCTTTGATCCTCAGTCATATAGTTCGGGACCCCCTACCCGAGATCGGCCGGTTTTGACACCGACATTGGTGCTTTCATTGAGAGTTCCACTGTGCCGTCGATGGTGGGTTCAATGGCTCACCTCGTCATTAACAACAACAACACCTCAGGAGAAACCCTAGATCTGGGATAGCGCCTCCAGCTCGGCGGTTTCACCGTGGGCACCCATACGGCCTGTTAGCCAAAGGCGGGCCTCAAAATCACTAAACATCGTCTTCATGTTGGCCTTGAACACCCTGAAAAGATGGATCCAACATATATTTCGTCTTTAAACGAACTATTTGATTGCATCACTGCCATGGGAATAGCAACAGATTATGATCGGATTGGGCTTAAACCCAATCAGAGGGAAATCAAGTCCCCGCCAATCACCCATACGGTAGCGGTCCTGGAAGAACAGGCTGATGATACTTCTCCCTCAAGTTGAGAACAAACTATGTTCGTATTTCCGAGTCGCACGAGCCAGATACCCATCTTCGGGAAGAGACCTCATGTCCTCCGAACATAGAACCATGCGTTAAGCCCGAAGACCGCCCGGATGCTCCGGACCGTGGACCGGTGACTTCACATATTCTTCAAATTACGGATGCAACAATGGGTCAAGATTCGGATTTTAGCCCGCCCACCCACCACATACAATAATCCCCAAACAACTCAGGTCCTCCAGATGTATGCGACCTAATGTATGTGCGGCAACATCCTGAGGAAACAGTCCACGACTTTTGGGATAGGTTCCTCCTTGTTAAAGACAAGATCAAGGACTCCGTGACGATGATGCGATTTCAATATTTCGCTGCAATTGCACGGACGAGGGAATCCTTAATGCCCTCAACCGCCATCGGATACCACACTTTTCAGATCTGGCACACATTGTCCAGAAGTTTAGTGCAATGGAAAGCACCTGGAGGGCACAAACAGCTCGATGGGATCCTCCGGCCTTCAAGCAGCCCACCGGACAAAAAAAAGGATGCACCCCTATGGGGTGCACGATCATCATCCCATGGACAAAAAAGCGAAGCCCTTTACGAGACACAGAACTGTCCTCAATGACCTGCTCGATATACCTTGCCAGATACACACAACGCCGAACACCGAACCAACACATAACCTTCGGGCATGTTGGGTACTAAGGGAGTCCTGGATTAAGAGGTCCTCGGGCGTCCGGGCTATGTAACATGGGCTGGACTAATGGGCTATGAAGATACAAGACCGAAGACTTCCTCCCGTGTCTAGATGGGACTCTCCGTTGCGTGGATGGCAAGCTTGGCGTTCGGATATGTAGATTCCTTCCTTTGTAATCCGACTCTGTACAACCCTAGGAACCTCCGATGTCTATATAAACCGGAGGGTTTAGTCCGTAGAGACGATCACAATCAGACAGGCTAGACATCTAGGGTTTAGCCATTATGATCTCGTGCTAGATCAACTCTTGTAATCCTCATATTCATCAATATCAATCAAGCAGGACATAGGGTATTACCTCCATCAAGAGGGCCTGAACCTGGGTGAACATCGTGTCCCCTGTCTCCTGTTACCATCGACCCTAGACGCATAGTTCGGGACCCCCTACCCGAGATTGGTGCTTTCATTGAGAGTTCCGCTGCGTTGTCACTAGAAGGTTCGATGGCTCCACCAATCATCTACAACAATGCTGCCGTGGGGGAGGTTTTTCTCCCTGGTCAGATCTTTTTGTTCGGCGGCTTCGCACTACGGGCCAACTCTCTTGGCCATCTAGAGCAGATCGACAGCTACGCCCCAGGTCACCAGATTAGTTTTGGAAACTCGGATTATGTCGCTGACATCTGAGAAGACTTGATCTTCCAAGGATTCACGACCCCAACCTCCGCTCTGGCCTTAGAGCCGGAGCGCGTTGCCAGGTCCGGAGATGGGATTTCTAAACCCGTTAGACTATCTGTGGCCACTAAGCCTAGTATGGGAGAGCCGGAGGAAGCAATGTCGCTGGCAACCATCACAAAGCCAGACTCTTCCCCGGACAGTGGCTCCGAACTCTTGGAGTCAGCATTGTGTGAGCTCGGCTGAGGAATCCCCTTCCCGCCATACTCCACGGATTCTCTTCTCCCTGGCCAAACCTCGCCTTTAAGCGAGGCTCTGGACTTGATGTGATCCCTCATCATTACGAAGGAGCAACGTCCGAACTACACCCAGCCCAGACTAGGGGCTGAGAACGGGGAATTTTACGTCCCACCCACCACCCACTTCATCACCACTATCGAGTACTTAACTGACATGCTCGATTACGGCTCCGAAGACATCGATGGTATGGACAACGATGTTGGAGAAGAGCGGGCCCAAAACCCACCGTTTACCAGATGCTGGACGGCCACCTCTTCGTATGACGTGTACATGGTGGATACACCCAAGGAGGGTGACGACGATAATGAGAAAAATCGAGTAGAGGATAAACCTCCCGAGATACAACCAAAACACCGACGGCGCCGCTCTAAATCACGCCGCAGAAAAGACAACAATACTGGCACGAGAGACAACAATACTTCGGGCGATGCCGAAGACTAAGAAAACCTCGTCGAGCAAACCTCTGAAAAAGACGATCGGGAGGATGGGCAAGTTAGCCCTGATGAACAGGCCACAAACGAACACTCGGACGACAGTAATTACCTTCTAGTCTCCGAGGATGAGGTGAGCCTCAACGACGAAGACTTTATCCTGCCTGAGGAACCTCTTGAGCAGGAGCGCTTTAAGCAACGGCTAATAGCCACTACAAGGAGTCTGCAAAAGAAACAACATCAACTTCAAGCTGATCAAGATCTACTCAATGACAGATGGACTAATGTCCTGGCAGCCGAGGAATAAAGCCCCGTGCGCCCAACCAAAAATTACCCGAAGCGTAAACTGCTATCTCAATTTGATGACGAGGCACTTGAGCCCGTACTAGCAACACATAATGCGGCCGACCGACCACCACGTGGCCGGGACAAAACGGCAACTCAAGCCGATCACTGGCCCATACTATCTCGCCATAAAGGTAGAGACACAATGGCTCGGGGATACACATATGACCTGCGGCATGACCTGAAGAATAGAGCAGGTCCGGCCAGGTCGATCTACGGATCGCGGGGGCGTGCCTCGATGCACGATGACGGCTATCAAGCCAAACATGACAAGCATAATCACGCCCGGGCCGAAAGCCGCAGACGGACTCCATCCGACCTACGTCGTGACCTGGCCTGATATAGAGGTGCTGCACACCCCCACTAATTCACTGATGAAGTAATGGAGCATGAATTCCCAAAAGGGTTTAACACGTAAATATCAAATCATATGATGGAACAACAGATCCCGCAATATGGATTGAGGACTTTCTTTTCCATATACATATGGCCCGCGGTGATGATCTTCATGCCATCAAATATCTCCCGCTAAAACTCAAGGGACCAGCTCAGCACTGGTTGAATAGCCTGCCTAAAAACTCCATTGGCAGCTGGGAAGACTTGGAAGACGCCTTCCGCGACAACTTCCAAGGTACATACGTCCGACCTTCGGATGCTGATGACTTAAGTCACATAGTTCAACAGCCCGGAGAGTCAGCCAGGAAATTCTGGAGTAGGTTCCTAACTAAAAAGAACCAAATCGTCGACTGCCCGGATGCCGTAGCCCTAGCAGCCTTTAAGCACAACATCCGCGACGAATGGCTCGCCCGACACCTCGGCCAAGAAAAGCCAAAGTCCATGGCGGCCCTCACGACACTTATGACCCGCTTTTTTGCGGGTGAAGATAGTTCGCTAGCCCGTAGAAATCATAATGCAAGCGAACCTGGCACCTTCAAAGCCAAGAATAGCAACGGCAAGCCGCGACACAACAAGCATAACTGTCGAAATGATGGTGACAATACTGATGACACGACGGTCAACGCCAGATTCAGTGGCTCCAAGTCCGGTCAGCGGAAGAAGCCATATAAAAGGAACAATCCGGGCTCTTCTAGCTTGGACCGCATACTCGATTGTCCATGCCAGATCCACAGCACCCGTGATAAACCAGCCAATCACACCCATCGTGTAACACCCCGGATGTAACTTGCCATATTTGTAACTCCCACTCTTGCCATTTTCGGCTTTAAGTTACGAGATTTCCCTTCGTGGTTCTGTTTTGTCTTTGTTTTGCATTTTGTTCATGTCATGCATTTCATATCATGTCATCATGTGCATCACATTTGCATTCGTGTTCGTCTCATGCATCCGAGCATTTTCCCCATTGTCCGTTTTGCAATCCGACACTCCCACATGCACCGGCGCACCCCTCTTGTCTCTTTTCGTGAGCGACTGTTAAACATTCTCGGAATGGACTGAGATTTGCCAAGTGGCCTTGGTACACCACCGGTAAACCGCCTGTCAAATTTCGTTACATTTGGAGTCTGTTTGATACTCCAACGGTTAACCGGGTAAACGCGAAGGCCTCTTGGGTGTTGCATCCCAACACCCCTCCAAAACAGCCCAATAACCCATCCAAACCACTTCCATGTCCTTCGTCATCGGGTCACGATCATTTGGGTGAAAACTACACCTCATTTGGACACTCCTACCTCCTCCTAGCTATAAATATGTGATCCCCTCCGAAAATCTCGCAGCCTAAACCTTAGCCCCGCTCCTCTCGCGCCGCCGGACACGTCCATGTCAGCCGGACGCGTCCGCCTCTACCGCCCACGCCAATCTGGGCGCGACACATGTCCGCCCCCACTTCCCACCGCCGCCAGCCCACGAGCCCACGACGGGCCCGCCGAGCCCGACCCCGCCGCCCCATGCGCCCGCGTCCGCCTCCCTCTGCCGCCGCCGCCTTCGTCCGCTGTCTGCTATAGTGCCGCCCGGTCGCCGTCCTCGCCATCCCCGCCGCCAGCCACCGTCCAGCCTCATCGCCGCCTCCGCCAACGCCGGAGCCGGCGAGGTCCGGCCGGATCCCGGCCTCCCTGACCCCTCTCAGCTGTCTCCCTCTCCGGCGTAACTCTGGCGACAATCCCTATGAACCTCGGTTCGCGTGCCACATCAAACCCTAGATCCGGAGGGTATATTTTCCCTCTAAGTCCTTTTTCTGCAACATTTTATACCCCTGTTCATTACCTCATATCTCCATGACCGTAGCTCCGTTTTATGCATATGATATATCAAAATGTTCATTGTGAGATGCGCTTCATTTCATTGCAGTGTGGCATGCTTGTTTAATTTCATCTTGATGCCCTAATCATTGATGCAAGAGTGCTATAAAATGTTTACTGCTATTACTTATCATATCATGGTGATTTGTCATTTTTGTCACATTTGATGTGTGCTTCATATGGGCATGGGCTCTACATGTGTTTTGAACTATGTCATGCCATCTTTACAGTGGAGTTTTGCTTGCATTTTTTTGATCAATGTGGTGACTAGCACAAGTCCTTTTCTTGCTGTTATTTTGATGCATGTAAACTTGATGCTACAGTGATATCCATGCTTGTTTTGAGATACTTCAGTAAAAGTGTTTTGAACATGTGGTTATGCTATATCCGTCCATGCCCCTGTTTGTAATTATGGAGTGCCCTAGCATGTCTTGTTCTTGCTCTACTTTTGCTATAAAATGTTCCTGGCAGAATGTTAACATGTTAATCAATATTGCCATGGTTGTTGCTAGTGATCCATGCATGCTATGAATTTGATGTTGCCATGGTTAGCTTCATGAACATGTCATCTTGCTATTGGTATGCTTGTTTTGTCATGCAAGGCTTTGTGATGAGTGGTTTGAGCTCGCAAAGATGCCTTCATAATTCTATTTTTGCCATGCTCTATTTTTCTGCCAAGTCTGAAACTGTTAATAAAACTTGCTATGTTTACATGGGTGCCACCATATCTTCTGTGCCTTTTTGGCTCATGTTCAGTAAGGGACTGTTGATCTATGCTTTTAGTAGAATCATGCCATGCCTTTGTTTGCTATGATATGTTCCTGTAGCATGTTGTTTGCTAGCACTAAACATGGCTTCCTGATGTTATTTCTGGCATGTTAGTATTTTTACTATGTGAAGCTGATATCTTTTGCACTTTTGCCATCCTTGTTTGAACATGCTCTTGTGTGATTTAGCCGTAGCTCAGTGTTCATGTTTTGTCAAGCATCTTGTGTACATCACTGCCATATACTTTTTTGCTATGTTGGAGTGCAGTAGCTTAGTTTCTTGTTGCATTCTAGATGGCATCATGCTGTTAATCACAGAATTGTGTCATTCTTGTTTTGCTTGCCATTTGCAAACCGTGCATCCGTTTACGGTGATCTTTATGTCGATTTCAACCAAAATCATCTCATCTTTTGGGCGATCTTTATATCGCATACTTGGTTTGCCAAGTTGATGCCTTGATCTTTCTTTTCCTTCCGGAGCACGCATATGCATTGCATATCACATCTCGCATATCATGCCATATTTTGCATCATGTGGCTTGTGCATTGCACCGTGATTGATTGTTGGTCCTTTGCTTGTGTTCTTGCTTTGGGTAGAGCCAAGAGACGAGTACGTGACCGAGGAACCTGTTGAGTACGCTTACAAGGATCAAGCTTTCGGCAACTCTGGGAACTTTGCAGGCAAGATGACCATACCCTCGAAATCACTTCTATCTTTGCTTGCTAGTTGTTTGCTCTATTGCTATGCCGCGCTACCTACCACTTGCTATATCATGCCTCCCACATTTCCATGTCAAGAATCTAACCCACATTTCGTAGCAAACCATTGTTTGGCTATGTTACCGCTTTGCCCAGCCCATCTTATAGCATTGCTAGTTGCAGGTGAAGATGAAGTTTGTTCCTTGTAGGAACATGGATATTGTTGGGATATCATTATTATCTCTTATTTAATTTAATGCATCTATATACTTGGTAAAGGGTGGAAGGCTCGGCCTTATGCCTGGTGTTTTGTTCCACTCTTGCCGCCTTAGTTTCCGTCATATCGGTGTTATGTTCCTTGATTTTGCGTTCCTTACGCGGTTGGGTGTTATGGGAACCCCTTGACTGTTTGCTTTGAATAAAACTCCTCCAGCAAGGCCCAACCTTTGTTTTACCATTTGCCACCTAAGCCTTTTCCCTTGGGTTCCGCAGACTCAAGGTTCATCTTTATTTTAAACCCCTGGGCCAGTGCTCCCCTGAGTGTTGGTCCAAAACAGAGCCACTTGCAGTGCCACCTCGGGGAAACTTGAGGGTTGGTTTTAGTTGTACATAGTGTTCATCCGGTGTGCCCTGCGAACGAGATATATGCAGCTCCTATCGAGATTTGTCAGCACATCGGGAGGCTTTGCTGGTCTTGTTTTACCATTTTCGAAATATCTTGTAACTAGGATTCCGAGACTGATCGGGTCTTCCCAGGAGAAGGAATATCCTTCGTTGACCATGAGAGCTTGTGATGGCTAAGTTGGGACACCCCTATAGGGTTTGAACTTTCGAAAGTCGTGCTCGAGGTTATGGGCAGATGGGAATTTGTTAATATCCGGTTGTAGAAAACTTGACACTTAACTTAATTAAAATGAATCAACCGCGTGTGTAGCCGTGATGGTCTTTTTTCGGCGGAGTCCGGGAAGAGAACACTGTCTTGTGTTATGCTTGAACGTAAGTAGTTTTAGGATCACTTCTTGATCACTTATAGCTTCTCGACCGTGCGTTGCTACTCTTCTCGCTCCCGTTTGCGTATGTTAGCCACCATATAAGCTAGTGCTTGCTGCAGCTCCACCACACTACCCTTTCCTACCCTTAAGCTTAAATAGTCTTGATCTCGCGGGTGTGAGATTGCTGAGTCCTTGTGACTCATGGATACTTCCAAATAGATGCAGGTGCCGATGATGCTAGTGTAGGGGACGCTAGCGAACTCACGTGCGAGTTCGAGGTAGAATTGGGTCGCTATTATGTTTCCTTTCTTGATGATCAGTAGTGGAGCCTAGTTGGGACGATCGGGGATCTAGCATTTGGGGTTGTCTTTCTTTATTTTGGTTCCGTAGTCGGACCTTTGATGTACTTTGGGATGATGTATGGATTATTTATGTATTGTGTGAAGTGGCGATTGTAAGCCGACTCTTTATCCCTTTCTTATTCAGTACATGGGATGTGTAAAGATTACCCCTCTTGCGACATGCCTACCATGCGGCTATGCCTCTAAATCGTGCCCCGACACGTGGGAGATATAGCCGCATTGTGGGTGTTACACACCGGAGTTGCTAGGTCTTTAAACAGGCCAGCAAGTTAAATGCCGAAGACAAGGAGAAGGGATCGCAAAGCAAGAATGATGACAAGGAGCCCCGTCCACCGAACACAGGGGGACAAAATAAGTTTCCCCCCAGGTTAAAACGGTGAACATGATATACGTTACCCATATCCCCAAGAGGGAACGCAAACGTGTGCTTAGGGACGTCTATGTGATAGAGCCAGTCGCCCCAAAATGCAACCCATGTCCATCCTATCCGATCACCTTTGATCGCAGGGACCATCCGACCAGTATCCGTCACAGCGGTTCAGCCGCACTGGTCCTTGGCCCAATTATTGATGGATTCCACCTCACGCGAGTCCTCATGGACGGTGGCAGCAGCCTCAACCTGCTCTATCAGGATACAGTACGCAAAATGGGCATCGATCCATCAAGGATCAAGCCCACAAAAACTACCTTTAAAGGAGTCATACCAGGTGTAGAGGCCCGCTGCACGGGTTCAATCACATTGGAAATTGTCTTCGGATCCCCGGACAACTTCTGAAGCGAAGAATTGATCTTCGACATCGTCCCCTTCCGCAGTGGCTATCACACACTGTCAGACGAACTGCATTTGATCGATTCAATGCGGTGCCACACTATGCTTATCTCAAATTTAAGATGCCCAGACCACGCGGTGTCATAATAGTCAATGGAAACACAGAGCGCTCCCTCCGTACTGAGGAGCACACCGCGGCCCTAGCAGCAGAAGTACAGAGCGGCCTTATCAAGCAGAACCTTAATTCGGTGGCCACGCTCCCAGACACTGTCAAACGAGTCCGGACTACTCTGCAACAGGACAGTCCAGCCCGTCAGGAGCTCGACTAGCAATTCGTCCTCCGTCTCAGACCCGACCAAATGGCAGTGTATGTACAGTGCGTACATAACTACGCACTCAAAATACCATGGGCATAGACGGGGGCGTAATTTGATCGTGGTCCATCATATGGCTCCCACACATACTTTTCCTTTTTACCATTTTTGGTCTCTTCTCTATAGGCCCCTCTCGACGGCCTGATGACCGGTCCTTTCGAAGGACGGATATACCAAGGCGGCAAGCTGCACAGACGTGTGGGGGAATCTCTAGTTCTTCTTGACGATCATTCTACCTGTTTTTAGGGACCCGTGCCCAGCTCCCACTTGGTCTTGGCATGTTAAATAGCCTTGTTGCTTATCGCACTATTTGTATAAATACGCTTTGACGTATTAATCAAATTATATGGAAACAGTTTGCGGCCCAACTTACATGGCACTAGCTTATTACTTCATTTTATTATTCTTATTGATTGCACCCATACACTTTGGTATGCTTTGATTCGCCAGCGGCTTCATTTTGCCCCATACTACGACAACAAAGTGCGAACACTTTTTACAGTACAATTCGGCACCCCAAATTTTAGCATTATATGCATCAGCTCTGAATCATGTCTTTGGTCAATAGTTGGGTTGCCTGACTCCTGTGCTTGCTACCTTACATTCCGTCCTATCGGCTAGGGTAGCAAAAGGAGAAGTACTGCGATTGTGTTTTTGGTTTATCCGAGCAAAAACCTCAGTAGAGAAAGCCGAAAACTGACTGTCATGATACGGTGAGAGCTGGTCAGCTATTCAAAGGTTACAAATCTTTTGTGATTTTTTCCGCATTATGCGACGAATCGGCCTTTACCCGATCAAGTGTCTACATCACCCTAGTTGGGATTAAATACCAACTAGGGGCTGCGCCTACATTTATATTGTCAAACTCCTATGGCCAAGTGAGAGTGATAAAGCCACATAGTCTGATTGCCTGGTTCGTTGTCCTAAACACCTCCTTCAAGGACCAAACTCTTGGATCAAGAGTGTTCAGATTCCATCCCGAACACCCCCATACTACCTACGTGGGGGCTGAAGCCGACGACCGGCCATCCTTAGTTTTAACAAAACGGTCGCACAGGAGGTAAAATTTTCAAACAACAAACATTATATTACATAACGGCTTTGTTTCATAATACAGGAAGGGATTACATGAATGACTTCATTCAAAGATAATGTCTTTTGAAAACTGGCCCTCTACAATGCGGGATCCCTTCATGACATCATCAAAAACCGCTTGGGCGTGCGGTGCTTCTTGCCCGCGGGCAGTCCCTCGATCGCGAGCTTGATGACGTCCATCTTCGCCCACTGCACCTTGACACGGGCAAAGGCCATCGACGCACCTTTAATGCAGACCGATCGCTTGATGGCGTCAAGCCGAGGGCAGGCATTGACCAGCCGCTTCACGAGCCCGAAGTAGCTGCTGGGTATGGCTTCGGCAGGCCATAGACAGATTATCAAATCCTTCATGGCCAGTTCGGCCACCGTATGCAGTTCGGTCAGCTATTTTAGCTGATCGCTAAAGGGCACCGGATGCTCTGGCACAAGGTATTGCGACCAGAACAACTTCTCCGTTGATCTCCCCTCTTCGGCTCGGAAGAATTTCGCAGCGTCGGCAACACTATGCGGCAGATCCGCAAACGCCCCTGGAGAACTCCAAATCCGGGTCAGTAAGAGGAACCTTTTCTTCACATACTTGCTCTGCATATTAAAGGCCTTACCCACCGCGATTTTTCTTGCCTCCTGGATTTCCTGGAGGGCGCCCTGGGCTTCAACCCGGGCACCGTGTGCGCTTTGGCGGGCCTTTGAAAGTTTGGACTCTTGGTCTGCAGTATTGCGCTCCAAGGACTCGCATTTCTTCATGGTGTCCTGGAGCTCCTGCTAGACCTCACCAACCCCGGCCTTGTGTTTCTCGCGAGCGGCTTGTTCTTTTGCCGCTCTCTCCTGGGCTTCGGCCAACGCCTTCTTGAGGGTCTCCACCTCGGTCACCGCTCCTACAAAATATCATGGCACTATGGTCAACACAAATCATTCATCCTTTCTAAATCTACACAAGGTCATTGCATACCTTGATGGTCCTCCTGCTGTTTTTTCACACAGCCGAGCTCTTCCTTGGTCCACTCCAGACTCTGATTCAGTCCGGAGACCTCAGCAGCATGATGTCGTAGCCAATAAAGACGCCTTCTTATTCACATAGACATGTATGGTTAGTCTCCTGCGAAAATTAGTTGATCCGCTGTCCGGCTTTTCTTTTCGAACACCAGACAGTGTCTCAGGGGCTACTATCTATACTATGACATTCCTTTTGCATGAATGCCATTTTCATACCTCAAAGCCTGTTAGAAGGCTTGTGCAGGCTTCGGTTAGTCCGCTCTTTGCGGACTAAATCCTCTCAACCACCGTACCCATGAGGGTACAGTGTTCCTCAAAAATTGTAAGCACTTCGCAGCGCTTCCAGTAGAGTATCCGGTGCCTCTGGATGGACAGAGGTCACCGGTGGAATAGGTGCACCTCCTTATTTTGAAGGAGGTTGCTTGCCGGATTCTGGAGCCATATAGGTCTCCAGAATTGTATTCGGCTGCGGGCCGGATTGGATATGGCCCCCATCGCCAGTCTCCACGGGGATTTGCTCCCCCATGTGTCCGGCGGCCAAGGGTTCACCCTATGGCGCCACCCTGATGGCCCCCTGCGTCTCTCCCTGGCCTAGGGAGGTCCTTCGGGACAACACCTTAGTGTCATCCATGGCCTTGGGAGAAGAGGCCGCCGGAAGGGACCCGCTGTCCATCACCTTCAGATCCAGCGAATTCCCCGAAGATGAGGATCACTGGAGGTCGGAACGAGCCGGACTGCAGCGCATAATTCGACATGTTAAAACCATGAAGTAAAGGAGCTGGATATATGTGTGCGTCTTTGAGTACTTACGATTCAGCCAAGGGCTTATCCCTCGGGCGCCACCCGGAGCCGCTATCGATGTCCCACGCGGAGTTGTCCGCGGGGGAGACCTTCCCCTTCTTGGACGTCTCTGCCTCCAGGTGCGTGGAGGCCCCCCTTTTCTTCCTCCCCCTCTGAGGGAGAGTTTCTTTCCTCCTCCTCCTCCTCCTCCTCGTCATTCTCGGTGTGGGAGGAGTGGGCCTCAGCATCTTCGGACATCACGTACGAAGTGCCCTTACGGCGGAGACCACTCCTGGTCTCCTTGGCCTTGTTCTTGGCCATATTCTCCGGCGCTTGGTAGGGCGCCGGAACCAGCATCTTTGTCTGAACAGGGATTGCTGGGTTTTCGGGCAGCGGGGCCGGACACTGGATCCGCTCCGCCTTCTTTGTCCAGCCCTGAAAAAATAAATGGGGAAGCTTAGGCGTCTTCCTTGAGTATGAAAGTAAAGGATACACCTTGAAATACGAAAAACTTACCAAACTGGTGGGATGGGCCAGGTCATGCTCGCGGTCCTCGGTCGTCGCCGACCATGTCTCGTTGGCCTTAAAGAGCACCTTCAGATGTCTTCGTGCATAATGCCGAAGAACTGTTGCACGGTCTGGTGCTTGGTCGGATCAAACTCCCACAAATGGCAAGTCTGACTTTGGCACGGAAGGATCCAGCGAACAAGCATCACCTGGATCACATTGACAAGCTTGATGTTCTTGTCTACCATGCTCCTGTTGCGCGTCTGGAGTGTTGTTAGCTCGTCCGACGAAGACCAGTCCAGGCCCTTCTCTAGCCAGGAGGTGAGCCACATCGGGGCTTCAGACTGAAATTCAGGAGATGCGACCGAGGTGGCGTCGCGAGGCTCTGTGATGTAGAACCACTGCTATTGCCACCCTATGACGGTCTCCACGAAGGTACTTTTGGGCCACGTGACATTAGGCATCTTGCTCACCATGGCGCCTCCGCACTCTGCGTGTTGACCACCCACCACCTTCGGCTTCACATTGAAGATCATTAACCACAATCCGAAGTGGGGTGGGATGCGGAGGAAGGCCTCGCACATGACAATGAATGCGGAGATGTTGAGGAAGGAGTTGGGGGCCAGATCGTGGAAATCCAGCCCATAGTAGAACATGAGTCTGCGGACGAATGGGTGGAGAGGGAATCCCAATCCGCGGATGAAGTGTGGGATGAATACCACCCTCTCATGGGGCTCCAGGGTGGGGATGATTTGCCCCTTTGCTGGAAGCCGATGGGCGATTTCCTGGGCTAAGTACCCAGCCTCCCGGAGCTTGGCGACGTCCTTCTCCTTGACGGAGGAAACCATCCACTACCCTGCGCTCCAGATCCGAACATGGCTGAGTGCTTTTTTTGGGAGGAAAGTATGGAAGCTTGGGCGCTGGAGCTCGATAATGGATGGGCAGAGAGAGAGAGAAGGCATGGGTGAAAAGGTGAAATCCTTATCCCTTTATAAAGGATGCGAATATCAAGTGCCTCCCCACTCGCCTTAAAACTCGCATGTTCCCCAAGGGTCATGCAGACGGCGCGATTGGATTACCCATGCCCGTATTGATGAGAATCCCGCAATAAGGGGACATGATCTCTGCTTCGACAAGATGTGCCAATAAAATCGCATCTTGGAACATGGAGCGGGAGGCTAAAAAATGGTTCGAAATAATGACTGGGCGGTGACGTGTTGTCATGCTACAAAAGTTGTCAGTGGATTGGACTCGTAAAATATTATACTCTCTGCGTGTGTGTGTGGTACTTGTTTTGCAGAGCCGGACACGTTTTCTGTGTTCGAAGGCTGTTTTGGAGTATTTGGACTAGGAACCCGCCTTGCATTGCCGAAGATAATCTGCGTGCTGGACACATCGTCATTGAAGCCTGGTTCAGGGGCTACTGAGGGAGTCCTGGATTAAGGGGTCCTCGGGCGTCCGGACTATGTAACATGGGCCGAACTAATGGGCTATGAAGATAAAAGACAAAAGACTTCCTCCCGTGTCCGGATGGGACTCTCCTTTGTGTGGATGGCAAGCTTGGCGTTCGAATATGTAGATTCCTTCCTTTGTAAACCGACTCTGTACAACCCTAGGCCCCTCCGGTGTCTATATAAACCGAAGGGTTTAGTCCGTAGAGACGATCACAATCATACATGCTAGACATCTAGGGTTTAGCCATTACGATCTCGTGGTAGATCAACTCTTGTAATCCTCATATTCATCAATATCAATCAAGCAGGACGTACGGTATTACCTCCATCAAGAGGGCCCGAACCTGGGTAAACATCGTGTCCCCAGTCTCCTGTTACCACCCAAGACACACAGTTCGGAACCCCCTACCCGAGATCCGCCGGTTTTGACACCAACAGGTACTCCGCCAGGTGGCTAAGAGTGGTGATGCCATCCTCACCAACATTCCTCAAGAGAGGCACTCTTTAGAAATCGCCTATCTCAATGTTTTTACGGTCTTCGACTCCTTTCCTTACAACAACCGGCGCAACAGGGCGTTGCGCGACCTTGTCGAAGTCAACCAGGTAGCAGCGGTAAATCCTTGGAATGACATGGCGATAACCTTCACTGCCGACGACGAGCCAAGGGCCAGATTAGTCCGAGCACCAGCCGCTTTGGTCGTAAACCCAATAGTAGATGGCTTTCGGCTCACAAAAGTACTCATGGACGGTGGCAGTGGATTAAACCTCATCTACGAGGACACGCTCCAAAAAATGCAAGTGGCCAAAAGTCAAGCGGCACCACTTTCCGAGGGATCATCCCCTGTCGAGAAGCAATAAGCTCGGGGAGGATAAAACTCGACGTCGTATTCGGCACGCCGGAAAACTATAGGTCTGAAGAGGCGCTCTTCCACGTGGCACCTTTCCACAGCAGATACCATGCCCTGTTAGGGCGAGAAGCCCATTCACCCGCTTTCAAGCTATACCCCATTACGGGTACATGAAGCTCAAAATGCCAGGGCCCAATGGAGTTATCACTATTTCTAGTGATCCGGATATAGCACTCCGCGCCGAAAATAAAACTGCATCACTAGCCCTGGAGGCGCTATCCGAGGCCCTGGTGGCCGAGGAACCGACTACTCTGCGCTCTACAGTGGACAAGGACAATGTAATCCTCGACAAGAGGCCCAAATCCACTTCCTTTAAACCAGCAGAAGAAATAGTTAAATTTTAGGTGCACCCAATGGATCCTAACAAAATTGCAGCCATTGGAGTGTAGCTAGATCCAATGATTGACGCTGCCTTATGAGCGTTTTTGCGCGAAAATTGGGACATCTTTGCCTGGCATCCTTCGGATATGCCAGGAATCCCACGCAGACTAGCCGAACACAACCTCAATACAATTAAGGGCTTTAAACCAGTCAAGCAAACGTTGTGGCGCTTTTCCGAACCCAAGCGACAATCCATGGGGGAAGATCTATCCAAACTACTTGAAGCCGGATTCATTAGAGAGATCAAACACCCGGACTGGCTAGAAAACCTGTTCATGGTGCCAAAGAAGGATAAGTCATGGCGCCTATGTGTCGATTTGAAAGACCTAAACAAGGCTTTCCCTAAGGACCCCTCCCCACTGCCCCGCATTGACCAAATCGTTGATGCAACCGCCGGGCACGACTCATTGTGCTTCCTCGACGCATACTTCGAATACCATCAAATTAAGATGAAGGAATCTGATCAGGCTGCGACGACATTCATCACTCCGTATGGGCCTTTTTGCTTTAACACTATGCCTTTCGGGCTCAAAAACGCTGGCGCCACCTACTAGCGCATGATCCAAACATGCCTGGAAAAACAAAACGGTGGAGGCATATGTAGATGATGTAGTCATCAAAAACAAACATGTCGAATCATTGGTGGACAACGTGCGCTTCACATTCAACAACGTCCGATCATATGACATACGACTCAATCCGGAAAAATGTGTTTTCGGCGTCCCGGCCAGAAAACTGCTCGGGTTTATTGTTTCCAATAGTGGAATCAAAGCAAATCCGGCCAAAATCCGAGCCTTGTCACAATTGGCGACGCCAATAGACCTAAAGCAGGTCCAAAAACTAGCTGGGTGCGTGGCAGCCCTGTGCCGCTTTATCTCTAGATTGTGAGAAAAGCCACTACCACTTTATCGCCTACTCCGGCGTATCAATCAGTTCGAGTGGACAGCCACGGCGACCGCCGAGTTGGAAGAATTAAAAATTTTGTTAGCAAACAACCCAATTCTGGCCGCACCAAACGTCGGCGAACCCATGCTTCTGTACATATCATCAACTCACCAAGTAGTGAGCGCTGTGCTCATTGTCGAACGAGAGGAAGAGGGACACAAATTCCCACACCAAAAACGGGTATATTATGTATCGGAGGTCCCTACACCATGCAAATCCCGATACCCGCATAATCAATAGATTGCATATGCATTCCTCATGGCATCTCGAAAGTCGCAGCACTACTTTCAAGAGTGCCTGATCACGGTGGCCTCTGAAGTACCACTCAATGATATCATAAACAAACGAGATGCCACCGGCCGCACTGCCAAATGGGCCATAGAGCTCTTACCATTCGAAATAACATACAGGCCACGTCGAGCTATTAAATCCCAGGTGTTGGCCGACTTCGTCGCCGAATGGACAAAAGCCGAACTCCCTAAATAGTACAACACATACTCCAACTAGGTGATGTACTTTGATGGCTCCAAAATGTTAGCCGGACTGGGGGCTGGTGTTATCCTAATATTCCCTACAGGGGACACAATCCGTTATGTATTGCAAATCATGTATATGGATTCCAATAATGTAGCCGAATATGAGGCGCTCCTGCATGGACTCCGGATGGCCATTTCCATGGGCATACAATGCCTCGAGGTGCATGGGGATTCGAACATCACGATATTCCAAATAAATGGAGAATTCGATGCAAATGATCCAAAGATGGCGGCCTACCGTAATGCCATACTTAGAATATCCGCTCGATTTGAGGGGCTCGAGTTTTATCATGTGGCTCGAGATAGCAATCAGGAAGCGGACATACTTGCTCGATTGGGTGCTAAACGCGCCCTCGTCCTGCCTAACACCTTTTTGGAAATGCTTTTCAAACCATCTATGGTATGGCAAGATGAGAGCGGAAATAATAGTCCGGCGCAGATCATACCCCCAGACGCCGAACATGATTCGGATATCATCGGGGGCTCGAGCACCTAGCCAACACCCTCTGCTCATGTAATCATGGCGGTCATTGCTCCATGGACCGAACCCTTCTTGGCCTACCTTAATAGGCAGGAGCTCCCTAATGATCAGAATGAGGCTCATCGCATAGTTCGACGCTCTAAGGCCTATAAAGTCCATGAGGGAGAGCTCTGCAAAAAAAGTACCACCATAGTCCTTCAAAGATGTATCTCTGAAGAGGAGGGGCGGCAACTCCTGGCCGAAATACATGCTGGCCTCAGTGGCCATCCTGCCGCAGCCCGGGCCCTAGTAAGTAAAGCCTTTCGTACATGCTTCTTCTGGCCCATAGCCCGAGCGGACGCACAGGCCCTTGTACATCGCTATGTCGGATGCCAGCTTTTTGCCAATCAAAGCCATTTGCCGCCCACTACCCTCAGAACAATCCCCATTACCTGGCCTTTTGCGGTCTGGGGGCCAAACATGATGAGGACATGACTAAAACATGGTCGGACCCCTTAAAGGGGGAATCCATAAGAAAAAATATCTGTTGGTTATGGTGGATAAATTCACCAAGTGGATAGAGGCTAAACCGGTAAAAATGGTCGAAGTCGGACCGGTGATCGATTTCGTATCTGGTGTTGTACACCATTATGGCATCCCGCACAACATCATTATTGACAACGGCTCTAACTTCACAGTCGACAAGGTGAAAACTTGGTGTGCTAATATAGGCATTAAGTTCGACTACACCTCCGTTTATCACCCTCAAACAAACGGTCAGGTCGAACGGGCTAATGGCCTGATAATGAGCGGCATCAAACCCAGACTAGTGCGCTCCTTACGGGAATCAGATAAGCACAGGGTTGAGGAACTTGATTCGTACTTTGGGGGCTGCGGACCACGGCCAAACGCACGACCAGATACACACCCTTCTTTATGGTGTACGGTGCAGAGGCTGTCTTGCGATGCGACATTATTCATGACTCACCTCGAGTGCGCATGTATGAAGAGAGAGAAGCCGAGCTCGATCGGTAGTACGATCTAGATGGCCTAGAGGAGGACCACGATGTTGCGAAGGCCCGTTCTGCATTCTATCAACAGCAGGCTCGGAGATATCAAAGCAGAGAAGTGCGGGCAAAGACTTATAACATTGGTGAGCTCGTTCTACGCCTACCAGAGAAGAAAAAGGACAAGCTCAAACCCAAATGGGAGGGTCCCTTCATTATAGATGAAGTTCTCACTGGAGGAGCCTATCGCCTTCGCAATACATCGGATAATCGCTTAGAGCCGAACCCATGGAACGTTGCTCGGCTCCAAAGATTCTATGCCTAAATCTGGACATATACCTTTGTTCGTTCCTTTTTCTCCTTTTCAATTTATCCTTTTTCTCGTTTTTATACAATTTCTAACATGTGTTCGGGTAAGCCGCACACTTGCGGGGTACACATCCTTAAATGTACACACCCCACCACAACTGGGGGCTTTTCTTAATAAAAGCTTATTATTATTTCGAGCATAGTGCTCACCATATATATGTGTTGTCTGCTCACGTACCTCCTTACTTCGCCATTGTATGCACCTTTATGACTTAAGTTTTTGCCAAGCTGGGTTGCCTGGCTCCTGTGCTTATGCCCTACGTTCCCGCTTCTTCGGCGAGGGCATAAAGTGAGCACCTCTGTGATTGTTACAACCGGGTTATCCGGATATGTACCTCAGACGGGTGAAGCCAAAAGCTAGCGTTCTAAAGAGAATAATTGGTCAGCGAACAAATGAAAAACTGCCTCCATTGCAATATAAAACTCGCAAAATATAAAGCTTCCTGTGATTTTTTAGCATCACAACTTGGACATGCATACATAACGCATGATGACCCAGGGAGAGGAACCCTTAACGGAACTATTCTCTCTGGAAGATCTTTCTTACGTTAAAAAGTAATATAACATAACTTCCCAAATACAGTTTTCTGTTCAAGCACCATGACCGGATTGCCTGGTTTCTAAACATACTTGGTGTTTACCATAGGTATAGTAATCAGAAACACTCCAACCCGTGGGTTTCGAAGGTTGAAGCAGAAGGCCTGCCATGATAATCTTTTCAAGTTCGGCCGGAGATAAGTTTGAGGATAAAGTGCATTGTTACACGGAATCAAATGCCTACTCTTTATCTATACCATCTATAAGGCTGTCTAGTTTACAGTCCTCTTGGGAAAATTTGGCGGCTATCTTTACTTGGTCGTACACCAAGCTAACCGGAATATCTTGTCCGTCTGGTCCCCGAGGTCCGACCCGGGCCATATGATTCGGATCAAGTCCGCTATACCGTGTTTTCCCCATGGCCCAGGCTTCTCATGCACCTTATCGACATGCTGATGCCTTCCATAGTTCAAAGCGGCGTTGAGCTCCCTTGAACAATTGCACGAGCTCCTCCATAATTTCTGGATGAGAATCGGATGGCCACAAGGCCTTAGCTATGTTCCTCACGACTTTCCGAGCTCGCTTGTGCACTTGGGATAGCTCTTGCAGCAAGTCGCCTTGAAATCCAGACACTTCTCCTTTGGGCCGCCCGGTTAGCAAACCTATAGGAACAATTTCATAAAACTTTCCATCAAGGGACCGTATGAAAGTCAGGATAAAGGACATACTGAATATGCCGCCTTTCAGTTTTATGTTCTCCTTCAAGGCATCCGACAGTTGAGCTCGTACGTCCTTTAGTTGTTCAGCTTGCTTGATCTTTGCATCCTGTAATTTGTTCTTCTCATCAATGGTCCGTGTTAATACACGTTGACCAGCGGCTTCTTGCCCTTTGGCATGTTGTTTGTCCGTCTGAGCAGCCCTTAGCCTCTCCTCACACTGCTTTGTCGATCCTGCCACTAAAAACAAAACAATGCATATTTAAAACTCATTGTTGGCACATAATCGTATTTTCCGAACACTGTTGTGCTTACCATCAGTTGCCTTTTTGGATTCTTCAAATCTTCCAGTTCGGCGGTGACAACAGTTAGCTTGGTCCAATATTCTTCAAGCTCCTTGGACAATGTGTTATTCTTCTCCGTGAGAACCTGGTGATATAACGACCCTTAAATCAGTTGGGCCAACTGCTTCAAGTCTCGGGGGCTACTGGCACAGCACCATGTAAAATTGTGTCAAACTTTACCTGTATTTTCGTTTAAAACAGCTGTATAACTCCGGCAAGGCCGTCTCAGTCGGCTCGGATATAAGCATATGTCGAACTCAGCACAGTGAATTCTTGTTCGGACAAGGCCAGAGCACGCATAGCTTCCTTCAAGCGACGGTGATTCATTATGCTTTCCACTTCAGAATTCATGACCGACACGTTGTCCGAATCCTCTTGAGGAGGCGGAACTGGCGCAACATTTTCTTGCGTCCTAATCAGCGAGTTCGGCATCGTATTAGTGGGCATTTGGCTAGTTAGGCATTTTCCCACCGTTTTCCATGTACTCCTCTTAAAAATAAAAAGGGGGAGACTCTTAACAATCTAGACTCGTGCCTAGGCATGCATTAAATACACATGCCTCTTGGAAGATTGTGAAGTCTCCATGGTACTCCCGGTCCCTTTTTGTTTTGAATGAAGACCTTGTGTGGGGGCCGCCCTCGAAGAGACACGATCCCTGGAGCGCTGATCCTGTTAAAGATCCGAATCAGTACAATGGATAAGGGTATAGTTGGGGACCTCTTCTTAAGAAGCCTCTGGATACTCACAATGCAGAATGGTTAAAGGCAAGGGTAGTCGGCGATGATGGCCACTTCCGAACCGTCAAGGCTCGCCTGATAGAATACCCCCTAATAAAATTCTATATATATATATCCGGATCCTCGCAAAGGCCAGGATCTTTGTCGTGATTATAATCCTCCGGATGAGGAGCAGGACAGTGGACGTCCTCGATCATCCTTCTCCATGACTAGTTGGTGGTAACCAAAATTACATTCGATTAGTGTTTGTAATGCAGTAAAATAAGCACAGACGAATCGAAATCTTACCCATTTGATAGGGTTGTACATGGAATAGGCCTCCCGACAGTTTAATCAGAGGAAGTCTTCTTTCTCGCCCTTGTACAGATTGGCCAAAATTGAATCGAGTTCGGCTGGGGTATCCAGACCCTGCCGTCTGTAACGGGATGTGTCGTCTTCTCGGTTGTAACACCATAAAGGAGTTACTCTGGATTGAAGAGGCTGCACACACCTCTTTATTGCGATCGCCATGACTTCTACTATTGAGAGTTCGGAATGGGCCAACAACCTCACCTAGATGACCAACCTTTGTATCTCTGCACTATCCTCTTCTTTGGGACTTCGGGGACGCCAGTTGAGGTGCTTCTTCAGAGGAGCACTGGAAAATTCAGGGAGACCGCGCCTAACTGGATCTGGCAATGGAACATCATCCATATAGAACCACTCTGAAGGCCACTTTGGGTATGCCTCTTTGGGAGTTCCTACGAGGTATCCGGATCCGGCAATGCGCCATACTTCGGCACCTCCCACTTCAAATATAGAACCTCCTTTCTGGCGGGGAACGAGGCAGAAAAATTTCCTCCATAATCCAAAATGGGCCTCTATGCCAAGGAATAACTCGCAGATGGCAACAAAGCCTGAGATGTGCAGAATCAAACCTGGGGTGAGGTTGTGCAGTTGGATGCCGTAAAATTCCAATAACCCCTGGAGGAAGGGATGGATTGGAAATCCCAGGCCCCGTAACAGAAACAGGACGAAGCACACTCTCTCCTCTTTATTGGGGTTGGGGAAATTCTCGGCTATTGCATTGTTGCCGATTGAATATAATCCTGCTCGAACAGGAACTAGATCTGTGAGAGGGAGGTAGCCTTGTGTTTGGAGCCGGCTTAGCTGAAGATGAGGCACCGAGCAACTCTGCCAATCGCCTTCTTGAGGGTCGTGGGGACGCGAGGAGGAGCCTGGGGCGCTGGCCATGATGAGGGCTTTTGTTTGTGGCTAGACTTGGCTGTTTTTTCCTTCTGCGTGATGCAAGATGGCCTTGGGAGATCCATATCCCTTTATATAAGTGTCGCCCGAGTGTTGTGAAGAGTTTATTTGAAAAAAGACATGGACCATTCACATTCATCCTTCACGTGAAAATCGAAGCGCCATCAGGGGGAATTGTAAAGGATGTTGAGGTTGTCACCGGATTATCAATAGTCTGGATTATAATGAAGAATCCGCCTTGCAAAGCCGAATTCTACATCGTCATTGAAGGCAAGTTCAGGGGCTACTAAGGGAGTCCTAGATTATGGGGTCCTCGGGTGTCCGGGCTGTGTAGCATGGGCCAGATTGATGGGCCGTGAAGATAAAAGATAGAAGGCCTTCCTCCGTGTCCCGATGGGACTCTCCTTTGCGTGGATGGCAAGCTTGACGTCCGGATGTGTAGTTGACTTTCTTTGTAAATCGACTCTGTACAACCCTAGTCCCCTCCGGTGTCTATATAAACTAGAGGGTTTAGTCCGTAGAGGCTATTGCAAATCACATAGGCTAGACATCTAGGGTTTAGCCATTATGATCTCGAGGTAGATCGACTCTTGTAACCCCTATACTCATCAAATACCATCAAGCAGGACGTAGGATTTTACCTCCATTAGGAGGGCCCGAACCTGGGTAAGCATCGTGTCACCCTAGTCTCCTGTTTCCTTCGATCCTCAAACGCCCAGTTCAGGACCCCCTACCCGAGATGGGCCGGTTTTGACACCGACACTCCACCTCTAGGCCACTGCTAGTGGGCCCCACGGGCCCCGTTAACTGGGTTTACCTAGTCAACGTGCTGACTGGGTAGCCGAGTGTCACTGACATGTAGGCCCCACCGCATTTTAGTTAATTAAAACAATTTTATAAATAAAATTAATTAGTTCATTTAATAGTCATTGACATGTGGGGCCCAACCACTAATTAAATCTATTTAGCTATAAACTGCTATTAGCCCCACTGTCTATGACAGGTGGGACCCAGCTACCAGGTTTGACCTAAACAGCTGCGGTTGACCTGTTGACCTCATGTTGACATCATGCTGATGCAATAATTCATTTCTGTTAATTTAAATAATTTCATAATATTGTTAAAACTTTGAAAAAGTCATATAAAATAATCCGTAACTCGGTTGAAAAAGTTTTATACATGGAAGTTGCTCAGAACGACGAGACAAATCCGAACACACTCTCTGTTCATCTGTCATGTGCCCCTAGCATAGCGAACATGCAACCATTGCCCTCCGTTTCATCTGTCCGAAAATGCCAAACAGCGGGAAAACTTTCCCGGATGTTTCCCCCTTCGCCGGTATTGTGTAGCCTTGCATTAGTTCACCCCTAGCGCTACTTATTGCTTGTCATGTATCTGTTTGCTCTGTATTTAATGTTTATTCCCCCTCTTCTCTTTGGTTGACCCCGAGATCGATGACGATGCCCCTGTGATCGACTACGTCGACGACGACCCTTCTTCCCTTTCAACGGAGCTTCCAGGCAAGCCCCCCCTTTGATCATCCCGATATCGCCCATTCTTTTCTATCATGCTTGCATTAGATTTTGCTACTGTAATTGATTGCTCCTATTCTGATGCATAGCCCGCTTTTGTAACCTGTTCATTGTACCTTACCTGCTTACCCTAAACTGCTTAGTATAGGTTGGTTAGTGATACTTCAGTGACCCCCACCTTGTCCTTGTTGCCCCAGCTTCATCATTGATGACTCGATCAACATGATCGATGACCAGATCCCGACACCTCACATCACATCATGCCCCTTTCTTTGCTCGACTCCGTGGAGCTATTATCGAGTGCCGAGGGTGATACCTCATAACGCACTCCTGATGATGACTCTGTAGTGTAGCTATTCAGTCATGGTCATTAGGGTGATTCCTCCTTGACCACTCCCGATACGACTCTGTCGTGCAACCCCTCAAGTGTGACCCTCGAGGGTGGTTCCTCTTACGTTCACCTTGATGATTACATCGAGTGGAATCCACCGAGGTTGATTCCTCGGGTTTTCCTCCTTGTTGTTTTGGACACACGGTTACCTTGACTTTACTTGAGACCATTGTTGAAGTCGGGTCAGCCCTGAGGGGTACCCGCGAGTTGATGTGGAAGTCGGGCGGGCCCGTAGAGCACCCGCGACTTTCCTACATGGCACGGACGGGCAGTCTGGGCCCTTGCCGTAAGTCCACGAGACGGGGCGACGGGGTCACATTATCGTGAGTCTCTACTCGTCTCCGCGAGCCCCCAATGCACTAACAGGTTTGGGTATTTGTTCTGAGTTGGCCTTTGGCCTTTATGCACTAACTACCACGCGAGAATAGTTATGGGCCTGGACGCTGTGGAATCAGCCGAAGCTTTGTCAGACGTCCAGTTCAACATTGTGGGCCCGTCGGGCCAGTGTCATCCAGTATGAGGTGGTGCTCATCCCGGCTCATTGCGTAAGGACCCGGAGTGCAATGGGCGATGGGCCCAGGCCCCGGAGTGCTTAGGAAATAGACCGGAGTGCCTAGGTAGGGCTACGACGTGTTGATCTTCCGAGACCGGGCATTGACCCAGAAGAGTGTGTCCGACCAGAGTAATCAAGCATGTTGGAAAACATGGTGCACCCCTGCAGGGAAGTTATCTATTCGAATACCGTGTCCACTGTAACGGACGTTCAGACTTGTATCCTGATCTTTTACAACTTGAACTGGTTACTTGTGAGATGTGATGGATATGTGGCTCCGGGATTGCTTTCTCACAGGGAGTCGAGGAAGGATCTCTGGGCGTTAATCCTACAACATGTTTGTTAAATATAAACTGCTATTCTTTACTCTTCTACATGCTGCAAGATGCTTGGAGTTGCTTGAAGATGCTAGTCTTTGAGAAGCTAGGCCTTACCCTCTATTCTGGCATTTCTGCAGTTCAGTCCATAGATACAACCCTTCCATTTGATACCAATGCACACTTAGTATAGATCTGATGCTTGCGAGTACTTTGGATGAGTACTCACGGTTGCTTTGCTGCCACCTTTCCCCTTTCTTTCTTTTTTCCGGTTGTTGCAACCAAATGGTGGATCCCAGGAGCAAGATGCCACCCCGACGACTACTACTACCCAGAGGATGCCTACTTCTACATGGAGGCCGCCGAAGACCAGGAGTAGTTAGGAGGTACCAGGCAAGAGGCCTTGCCTCTTCAATCATTGTTGCTTTTGTGCTAGTCTTCTTAAGGCATCCTTGTTTAACTTATGTCTGTACTCAGATATTGTTGCTTCCGCTGACCCTTGTGTATCGAACTATGTATTTGAGCCCTCGAGGCCCCTAGCTTGTAATATAAAGCTTGTATTATTTTTATTTTGTGTCTAGAGTTGTGTTGTGATATCTTCCTGTGAGTCCCTGATCTTGATCATACACATTTGCGTGAATGTTTAGTGTACGATTGAATCGGGGGCGTCACACTACGCTTGCCTCCTTAGCACCAAAGAGGAAACTGGCTCCTCTACGCACGTTGGTGCCAGCCTGGCCTTGATCATCATGGCTTGCATCACCGCAACCTTGTGAGGTTGGGCACTGTCAGGAACGGGGGTCCCCAGACCTGCCTGCCTGCAGCCCATGACGTGGCTGAGCCAGCAGGCCGTACGGCCCATCTTCGTCAACAAGGCACCACAAGACCCTCGCGAGGGTCCAAGCTTCGCGAGGCGGATGACGCAAGACCTCCTCTGGAGCGGCCTGGTCAGGCAGGCTCACGAGGAGTGGAGATACCAAGGCGTGGCGAACCTCACAAGACTCTCGTGACGTGAGCCATGACACACAACACCAGGCGGCCGCCAGCGCGCGTAGCGTCCTCATTTCCTCTTTGGTGCTAAGGAGGCAAGCGCGGGCGAGGAGTACCGAGGCCCCAGGAAAAGGTTGCCATTTCGGTGCAATGAGACCAAGACCAGAAGGATGGCAAGACGGAGGTCATCATGGAGCCCAAGACGGCGTCACCACCAGAGCCTTTCACAGGCGAAGACCGCTTTTGTCAGGATAGCTTGTACTAGTTGTCCCCCTTGAAATTAGCCCGCCATTGTTGGCTCCCTTCCCGCTCAATATTTGGGAAGAGGACCAGGGCCTCTATAAATAGGACTAGCCACCACCATAGTAGGGGCATCTCATCTTAGCTTGAGGGAATCTACACACCACAAGTTCATACACACAAGAACACCTCAACCTCAGGAGGCTGTTCTTCCCCTTGTATTGTTCGTCATCAACCCAAGAGGCAATCCACCATCACCACACTGGAGTAGGGTATTACACCACAACGGTGGCCCGAACCAGTATAAACCCCGTGTCTTTCTTTGTCGTGAGTTCGTCGAGTTCGTCCGCAAGATCTTAGCAAGCTAGAGCGTCGATGGGTAGGATGGAAAGACTTCACGTGCACCCCAGTGTTCGAACCTTAAGGGTTAGCCGGAACCCCAATCCGACATTTGGCGCGCCAGGTAGGGGTGCGCCGTAGTTTCCCTTCCGTCGGTTCGTTGCTCCGTCGCTCCGTCGCTTCCATGGCGGACGCTCGCCGTGCTCGAGCTGAGCGTCGGGCTGCCCTCTCCGCCCGCGTCGCTCAGACGGCTCCCGTAGGCGGGTCACCTTGTTGCTCTCCGTCTCCCGCTGCCAACGCTGCCACCTTCCCGGCGGGGAACGAGTAGCAGGCGTCCTCACTGCATCCATCTGTGCGGCAGGACGGTCGCACTGCTACTCCATCACTCACCCCTGCTGGTTCTTAGTCTCAGGCGCACCGTGCTCCCTTGGAGGCACGGGCCGTGCTCATCGCGGTGAACGAGCTCCTGCGTTACCACCCTGTCGACGACCTCTATAAGGAGTGGCTCGACCGCGTCGCCGAGCTCATCCGTGCCGCAGGGGGCTCTCCGACGCCGTCCCACTCTCTGCCTCCTCCTCAACCAGCAGCGGGCGACGGGGCTCATGGCATGCCTCCACCGCCTCGACCCCAAGACAGTGCCTTGGCACCAAGCCGCGTGCCTCTGCGGCGTGATCCACAGCTCCCGGCGCACGCGCATCAAGAAAGAAGCTGCCAAGAAATCCCGCGGCCGCAAGAAGCTGCACCGGCGCTCCCCGCGCCACCTCATCAAGACCACGTGCCGCCTGTAGTGGCGCAGCGTGGACCTCGCCAAGACCAAGCTCCACCTCAAAAGCGGGCCCCAACGACCACGGCTGGCTGCTGCGCCTTCACCCCCGAACTGCGTAGCGTCGCCTAGCGAGGCAAGTTCAAAGCCAGATCTACCTCCTCGATACGACGGCACCGCCGACCCCGCGGAGTTCCTGCAGCTCTATGAGTTGAGCATCGAAGCGGCCAACGGCGACGAAAAAGTCATGGTGAACTGGTTTCCCATGGCTCTCAAGTATGGGGCCCGCTCCTGGCTCCTGAACCAGCAGCACGGCTCGATCTCCTCCTGGGACGAGATGCGCAACCGCTTTGTCGCCAACTTCCAGGGCACTCGCAACTACCCACCGGCTGCAGGCGATCTACGCTGCATCAAGCAACAGCCAGGAGAGACCCTCCAGAAGTACACCCGCGCTTCAACAACACCCGCCTTAAGATCCCCAAGGTCACGAACGAAGCCGTCATCTATGTGTTCTCAGACGGCGTCCGTGACATCAAGATGAAGGAAGAGCTGGCTATCCACGAGGAGCTTTGCACATCTCAGGAGCTGTTCAACCTGGCGACCAAGTGCGCAAGAGCAGTTAAGGGGCGCCTCTCTCTCCTTGAGCTGCCAGCTGCAGGAGCAGAGGAGAAGAAGGCCAAGGCCAAGGACGTGAAGCACAAAGAGGCAGTAGTGCTCGCAGCGGAGCCCGACACCAAGCGAGGCAGAGATCAGCCTGAGTCATCCAAGAACGGCCGACCGTTCTGTGCCTGCCACAACCTGAACACCCACAACACTAGCGACTGCCAAGAGCTCAGAGCCATATGGGAAGGACACTACGGTCGATGCCCCGAGCACAATGACCGGGGCTACGGCCGCGGAGGAGGACGCAGAGGCGGACGCTGGGACGACCGTGGCCTGCGCCAGGAGTGGCGCGACCAGCCTCATGAGGACCGCTGGCAGGACCAACCTCGCGAGGACGCCTGGAGGGACCCGCCTCGTGAGGATCGTCCCCAGGGCAACGCCGGTCTTCCCCCATTGCCGCCACCAAGAAGGAACGACGACCACCACCAGGACGAGGGGGCAGGGGGCTTCCAGGAGCTGCGTGCGATCGCTTGCATCTTGGGCGGTGCTCAGGCCCCAGCCTCTCAGCGCATCTTCAAACAGTTCGCTCGCGAGGTGAATGCGTGGCTCCCCAAGCTCGAGGCCATGCGCACGCTCAGGTGGTCCCAATGCGCCATCACCTTCGACTCGGCGGACCAGCTCAAGTACGCAGCCACCGCTGGCGCACTCCCTATGTTGTGCTCCCTAGTCATCAGCAATGTGCAAGTCACCAAGACTCTCATCGACGGCAGCGCTGGGCTCAACGTCCTATCCGCCGACACGTTCCACAGCTTCCAAGTGCCCCATGAGCAGCTCCAGCCAACCAAGCCTTTCTCAGGAGTGACTGACGGTTCCACCACACCGATAGGGCAAGTCCGCCTGCCTGTCACCTTCGGGGAGCGCAAGAATTACCGCACCGAGCTCATCGACTTCAACGTCGCGCACATCCGCCTGCCGTACAATGCCATCATCGGGTATCCAGCCCTGGCCAAGTTCATGGCAGTCACTCACCACGGCTACAACATTCTCAAGATGCCAGGAAGCGGGGGAATCATCACGGTCACATGTCAAGAAAGGGATGTGGTGTGCTCCCTTGAGCGCGCCTTCCCAATCACGGCAATCGACAACCCTAACAGCAGAAGTGAAGGCCCTCCAGAGACCATCCCCAAGAAGAAGCTACCGCGCCGTGCCGGACCCCAATAAGATGGCGTCGCATCAGGAGCCTCGTCAGGATCGGCGCCCGCACCAGGGGCGCCTCCCTCCACCGCATAGGAAAGCGCGCCCGACGCCCTCCTCAGGCAAGGCTCGGGGGCTCTCTTCTGGAGGGCCTCAAACCTTGCCAATCTCATGAGGGAGGTGCTTGGGCACCACTTGGAAGCATGCTTCACGGCACGTGTTCCTTGATACGTCTCCAACGTATCGATAATTTTTGATTGCTCCATGCTATATTATCTACTGTTTTAGACATTATTGGGATTTATTATCCACTTTTATATTATTTTTGGGACTAACCTATTAACTGGAGGCCCAACCCAGAATTGCTTTTTTTGCCTGTTTTAGGGTTTTGAAGAAAAGGAATATCAAACGGAGTCCAAACGGAATGAAACCTTCGGAAACGTGATTTTCTCATCAGATAAGATCCAGGACAGTTGGACCCTCTATCAAGAAAGCCACAAGGCGGTCACGAGGGTGGAGGGAGCGCCCCCCTAGGGTGCGCCCCCTGCCTCGTGGGCCCCTCAAAGATCCACCGACGTACTTCTTCCTCCTATATATACCTACATACCCCCAAACGATCGGGTACTGAGCCAAAAACCCAATTCCACCACCGCAACTTTCTGTATCCACGAGATCCCATCTTGGGGCCTGTTCCGGAGCTCCGCCGGAGGGGGCATCGATCACGGATGGCTTCTACATCATCATCCAAGCCCCTCCGATGAAGTGTGAGTAGTTTACTTCAGACCTACGGGTCCATAGTTAGTAGCTAGATGGCTTCTTCTCTCTTTTTGGATCTCAATACAATGTTCTCCCCCTCTCTCATGGAGATCTATTCGATGTAATCTTCTTTTTGCGGTGTGTTTGTTGAGACTGATGAATTGTGGGTTTATGATCAAGTCTATCTATGAATAATATTTGAATCGTCTCTGAATTCTTTTATCTATGATTGGTTATCTTTGCAAGTCTCTTCGAATTATCAGTTTGGTTTGGCCTACTAGATTGGTTTTTCTTGCCATGGGAGAAGTGCTTAGCTTTGGCTTCGATCTTGTGGTGTCCTTTCCCAGTGACAGAAGGGGCAGCAAGGCACGTATTGTATCGTTGCCATCGAGGATAACAAGATGGGTTTTTTATCATATTGCATGAAACTATCCCTCTACATCATGTCATCTTGCTTAAGGCGTTACTCTGTTTTTAACTTAATACTCTAGATGCATGCTGGATAGCGGTCGATGAGTGGAGTAATAGTAGTAGATGCAGGCAGGAGTCGGTCTACTTGTCTCGAACGTGATGCCTATATACTTGATCATACCTAGATATTCTCAACTATGCTCAATTCTGTCAATTGCTCAACAGTAATTTGATCACCCACCGTAGAATACTTATGCTCTTGAGAGAAGCCACTAGTGAAACCTATGGCCCCCGGGTCTCTTTCACATCATATCAATCTACATCACTTTATTATTGCTTTGCTTTTACTTTGCTTTTACTTTTTACTTTGCATCTCTATACCAAAAATATAATTTATCATCTCTATCAGATCTCACTTTCGTAAGTGACGGTGAAGGGATTGACAAGCCCTAAGCGCGTTGGTTGCGTTGAGCTATTGTTTTTGTGTAGGTATGAGGGACTCGCGCGTAGCCTCCTACTGGATTGATACCTTGGTTCTCAAAAACTGAGGGAAATACTTACGCTACTTTGCTGCATCATCCTCTCCTCTTCGGGGAAATCCAACGCAGTGCTCAAGAGGTAGCAAGAAGAATTTCTCGCGCCGTTGCCGGGGAGTCTGCGCAAAAAGTAAACATACCAAGTACCCATCACAATCCCTATCTCCCGCATTACATTATTTGCCATTTGCCTCTCGTTTTCCTCTCCCCTCAATTCACCCTTGCCGTTTTATTCGCCCCCTCTCTCTCTATCCTCCCTCTGTTTCTCCGTTTGCCTTTTTTTTGCTTGTGTGTTAGTTTGCTCGCTTGTCATCATGGCTAGTCTCTTATATTCTCCGTTGTCTCCCGAGAATGAAGTTCTAAATTTTAAACAAAGGGAGGGAGAAAATCTAAAAGATGCTTGGTATAGAATTTGCAATGCTCAAAATAGATCTACCAGGAAGCAATCTACTTCAGTTCTTCTCCGCAATTTTTATGTAGGTGCTAGTCCTTGGTATAGATATATCCTTGATACCATTACCGGAGGGAATTTCTTGGGTAGCCATACTTTTGATTCTTATAATGCTATGTTAGATTTATTTGGCTCACCACCTCTTTTGGTTCATGGAACTATGTTAACTTTGGAGCATGTTATGCAAAGACTTGAAATTATTGAAAATAAAGTTGCTACTATTGAATTAATTGAAAATCTAGATAAAAAGATCCACAATCGGGGAAATCCAACGCTATGCTCAAGAGGTAGCAAGAAGAATTTCTGGCGCTGTTGCCAGGGAGTCTGCGCAAAAAGTAAACATACCAAGTACCCATCACAATCCCTAACTCCCGCATTACATTATTTGCCATTTGCCTCTCATTTTCCTCTCCCCCCAATCCACCCTTGCCGTTTTATTCGCCCTCTCTCTCTATCCTCCCTCTCTTTCTCCGTTTGCCTTTTTGTTTGCTTGTGTGTTAGTTTGCTCACGTGTCGTCATGGATAGTCTCTTATCTTCTCCGTTGTCTCCCAAGAATGAAGTTCTAAATTTTAAACAAAGGGAGGGAGAAAATCTAAAATATGCTTGGTATAGAATTTGCAATGCTCAAAATAGATCTACCACGAAGCAATCTACTTCAGTTCTTCTCCGCAATTTTTATGTAGGTGCTAGTCCTTGGTTTAGATATATCCTTGATACCATTACCGGAGGGAATTTCTTGGGTAGCCATACTTTTGATTCTTATAATGCTATGTTAGATTTATTTGGCTCACCACCTCTTTTGGTTCATGGAACTATGTTAACTTTGGAGCCTGTTATGCAAAGACTTGAAATTATTGAAAATAAAGTTGCTACTATTGAATTAATTGAAAATCTAGATAAAAAGATCCACAATAAATTACCCAATATGGATCTAAGGTAGGAATGACTTTGAAAAATATTAAGGAAAAGGAACCCATAGTTAATGAGAAAATAAACTTAGATTCAACTAGAATCGATAAACTTGAGGGTATCATTACGAACTTGGGAACCGCTTTTTATTCCGTAAAGAATACTCCAAGTCCTCCTACTAAAATTGCCAAGCTTATGTATATTCCTAAAAATAAGGGTGAATCTTCTAGTAAGGAAACTGCGGATCTTAAATCTATAAGTATTCATCCCAATCTTTTTGCTATCATTAAGGAACCAATTGCTGCAAATGAATTTTTCGATCATATGCCTAAGAGTTTGATAATCACTAGAAATAAAGAAATTCCTAAGGGATATAGATGCCTCATTGAAGAATTGCCTACCAAAGATGGCAATACCTAGATCTATTCTTGCTTGTTATGCCTAGCTAGGGGCGTTAAACGATAGCGCTTGTTGGGAGGCAACCCAATTTTATTTTTATTATTTGCTTTTTGCTCCTGTTTAGTAATAAATAAATTATTTAGCCTATGTTTTGTTTATGTTTTTTGTGTTTAATTAGTGTTTGTGCCAAGTAGAACCATTGGGAAGACTTGGGGAAAGTCTTGTTGAACTTGCTGTAAAAAAACAGAAACTTTAGCGCTCACGAGAACTGCTGTCATTTTTATTTGGAAAGTTCTATTTAGTTAATTATTTTTGCATATGATTAATAGATAAATTCCTCACGTCCAGCAAGTTATTTTAGAATTTTTCGGGTTCCATATCTTGCGCTAGCTACAGATTACTACAGACTGTTCTGTTTTTGACAGATTCTGTTTTTCGTGTGTTGTTTGCTTATTTGGATGAATCTATGGCTAGTAAAATAGTTTATAATCCATAGAGAAGTTGGAATACAGTAGGTTTAACACCAATATAAATAAATAATGAGTTCATTACAGTACCTTGAAGTGGTCTTTTGTTTTCTTTCGTTAACGGAGCTCACGAGATTTTCTACTTTAAGTTTTGTGTTGTGAAGTTTTCAAGTTTTGGGTAAAGATTTGATGGATTATGGAACAAGGAGTGGCAAGAGCCTAAGATTGGGGATTCCCATGGCACCCCAAAGATAATTTAAGGACACCTAAAAGCCAAAGCTTGGGTATGCCCCGGAAGGCATCCCCTCTTTCGTCTACTTCTACCGGTAACTTTACTTGGAGCTATATTTTTATTCACCACATGATATGTGTTTTGCTTGGAGCGTCTTTTATGATTTGAGTCTTTGCTTGTTAGTCTACCACAATCATCCTTGCTGTACACACCTTTTGAGAGAGCCATACTTGATTTGGAATTTGATATAATACTCTATGTGCTTCACTTATATCTTTTGAGCTTTATAGTTTTGCTCTAGTGCTTCACTTATATCTTATAGAGCACGGTGGTGGATTTGTTTTATAGAAACAATTGATCTCTCATGCTTCACTTAGATTATTTTGAGAGTCTTAATAGCATGGTAATTTTCTTAAAATCCTAATATGCTTGGTATGCAAGATTAATAAATAAACTTTTGTATGAGTGTGTTGAATACTAAGAAAAGTTTGATGCTTGATGATTGTTTTGAGATATGGAGGTAATAATATCAAAGTCATGCTAGTTGAGTAGTTGTGAAATTGAGAAATACTTGTGTTGAGGTTTGCAAGTCCCGTAGCATGCACGTATGGTAAATGTTATGCAACAAATTTGAAACATGAGGTGTTATTTGATTGTCTTCCTTATTAGTGGCGGTCGGGGACGAGCGATGGTCGTTTCCTACCAATCTATCCCCCTAGGAGCATGCGCGTAGTGCCGAGGTTTTTGATGACTTGTAGATTTTTGCAATAAGTATGTGAGTTCTTTATGACTAATGTTGAGTCCATGGATTATACACACTCTCACCCTTCCATCCTTGCTAGCCTCTTCGGTACCGTGCATTGCCCTTTCTCACATTGAGAGTTGGCGCAAACTTCGCCGGTGCATCCAAACCCCATGATATGATATGCTCTTTCACACATAAACCTCCTTATATCTTCCTCAAAACAGCCACCATACCTACCTATTATGGCATTTCCATAGCCATTCCGAGATATATTGCCATGCAACTTTCCATCATTCCGTTCATCATGACACATTCATCATTGTCATATTGCTTAGCATGATCATGTAGTTGACATAGTATTTGTGGCAAAGCCGCAGTTCATAATTCTTTCATACATGTCACTCTTGGTTCATTGCATATCCCGGTACACCGCCGGAGGCATTCATATAGAGTCATCTTTGTTCTAGTATCGAGTTGTAATCACTGAGCTGTAAATAAATAGAAGTGTGATGATCATCATTATTAGAGCATTGTCCCAAGTAGGAATAAAAAAAGGCCATAAAAAAGAGAAGGCCCAAAAAAAGAGAAAGGCCATAAAAAAGAGAAGGCCCAAAAAAGTGAGAGAAAAAGAGCGAAGGGACAATGTTACTGTCCTTTTACCACACTTGTGCTTCAAAGTAGCACCATGATCTTCATAGTAGAGAGTCTCTCATGTTATCACTTTCATATACTAGTGGGAATTTTTCATTATAGAACTTGGCTTGTATATTCCAACAATGGGCCTCCTCAAGTGCCCTAGGTCTTCATGAGCAAGCAAGTTGGATGCACACCCACTAGTTTCTTTTGTTGAGCTTTCATACATTCCATACTCCTTGCATTAACATCAATCAGTGGGCATCTCCATAGCCCATTGATTAGCCTCGTTGATGTGAGACTTTCTCTTTTTTTGTCTTCTCCACATAACCCCCTCATTATATTCTATTCCACCCATAGTGCTATGTCCATGGCTCGCGCTCATATATTGCGTGAAAGTTTATAGGTTTGAGATTACTAAAGTATGAAACAATTGATTGGCTTGTAATCGGGGTTGTGCATGATGAGAGCATTCTTGTGTGACAAAAATGAAACATGACTAAACTGTATGATTTTGTAGGGATGAACTTTCTTTGGCCATGTTATTTTGAGAAGACATAATTGCTTAGTTAGTATGCTTGAAGTATTATTATTTTTATGTCAATATGAACTTTTGTCTTGAATCTTTCGGATCTGAATATTCATACCACAGTTAAGAAGAATTGCATTAAAATTATGCCAGGTAGCACTCCGCATCATTCCTCGGGAGAGCATGGGGCAAGGAATGGCCACCACCCAGGAGTTCATCACCAAGATCACCCAAGAGCTACAAGATGCAAGAGCCATGCGTGGCGACAGCCGCTCACAGAGTGTGGCTCACCACCCAGGCGAGAGTGCTGAGCTGCGTGCCTGCGTCGACATCTCAGGGCTCAACAGGGCTGCGTCTCAGGAACGCTTCTGGCCATCACGTGCGGGTCGTGTGAGGGTCCACCACACAGCTTCGTTCGCATGCCCTTCGGCTTGCCGAGCGTGGCGTCGGCCCATCAGCGTAATATGCGGCAAGTCCAGGCGGCTCAGGAGGTCAGGTTCCACGCCGTTCTGGAGGAGATGGTGATGGCCTTCAGGGAATATCCTGAGCTCCCAGAGCCTCCCGAGGCTCAGGGTCCCGGTGGCTCGTGAGGAGTCATTCCTTCAATGCGTGGCTTCAGCTACACCAGCTCTACTTCGTCTACAGACCCAGGTGACATCTTCGAAGTTCATTTAAGCTGGGAGCGCCCCTCGGGCTGCATTATTCCCAGGCCACGTGGGTCCGTCCCTGTGGCATGTATCCCTCTTGCTTATGTTTCTAAGCATACCTCATTGGGGGCGCCCCTCGGGCTGCATCATCCCCACGCCGCTCGGGCCAGATCCAGTGGCATGTACCTTCCTGCATTTATCCTAGACAATCTGCTCTTCATGCTTGACCTGCCAACTGCTATCACCTGTTTGATCACCGCCCGCCACGGGTCCGTTCACCCCATGCAATTTGCTTGCACGTTAAAAGGGGGGCTCCTGAGCATCGCGACTTAGGAGCTCTTACTGGCTCTCCAGCCCTCACCCCCTGGCCTTGACCACGGCACCGCGACCTGGCATACGAGCGGCGGCTGAGCTCGCTCGAGGGCCGAGACCCGAGGATGTAGAGTGCTTGCATCTAACTGCCTTGCAGGGACATACAGTCACCAAGATTCAAGACCAGGCGCAACCCGCCTTGAGGTAGGGCCTCGTGAATCCCGCGCTGGCTCACGAGTGCCCAGATACACCTCGTAGCCCTGCCGTGCAAGCCACGTGTCAGGGCGGGGTTGTACATGCCCCGGGGGCTCCTCCCGGAGGGGCCCCCCCATCCCATGCCCAAGTGGAAGCTCCATGCTCCGCGCTGGCTATCGACACTACCGAGGAACAACTATGCCCGTGCACAAGCGGAAGCACTATGCTCCGCGCTGGTGATAAACAACTAAGGGCGACCCCACGGTCGTACCAACCTCAGGGAGCCCAGAGCTCAGCGCCCAACCTCACCACGACGCTTCCCCTCGGGAGAGTCGCGCGAGGGGGCTGGGCACGGGGGCTGCGCTAGGGTCACGCCCACGCGCACGCCACCCAACTAGGTCCCCCGGACCTGGGCGTCGCGCGCCCCTCCTGAGGCCTCGACGAGGGCATGTATGGAAATTGTTTGAACGTCAAGGGGGACTCCTGAGCATCGCGACTCGGGAGCCTAACTGGTCACGTAGCCCCTCACTCCTTGGTCCGTCCCGCTCTTCGGTCGGCCCAACAGCGGTTGAGGCATGCGCAAGGCCGGGCTCTGCGGACGTAAAACATTAATCTATCCTCACGAACTCTCCCTATATGCTGTTCGCACGTCAAGGGGGACTCCTGAGCATCGCGACTCAGGAGCCTAACTGGTCACGTAGCCCCTCACTCCTTGGACCGTCCTGGTCTCCAGTCGGCCCAACGGCGGTTGAGGTATGCGCGGGGCGGGCTCTGCCGACGCAGAACAAGGCAAATAAGGAAGGAAAACACAGAATCTCAAAGCAAATATTACAAGCATATTGTTCTCACAATACGAAATGAAAAGTCTAAACGCCTCCACGAGGCCTGATGTATGTCGCAGGAATGAAACAAGGAGAATAGCCGTAGGTCACCCCTGGATGTCGCCGTCACCTGCGGAAGGAGCTCCCCTATGGGCGACGATGTCATCACCTTCGCCACCAGCCGCAGGATCCGCAGCATCACCAGACAGAGGATCGGAGACAAAGCCGCGGAACTTCCCCAGCAAAGCCTCCACTTGACCTTGAATGGTTGCGGTGGCGGTTTCCTAGAGATCTTCAGCCACAGGCTCCAGTAGCTCGTCAAGCTGGGCATTGGGGTCGCGGAGGTGCAGATAGCTAAGGACGCGGGTAAGTGCAGCTGAAGACAGGACGTGAGCTTCCGCCTACGCCATGGGACCGAGGCCCTCAACGACCTCCTCAAGTGCCTTCACCACGAGAGGAAGCAGCTGGGCGGGGCCGTCCTCGTCAGTATCCGACGGCTTCTCCAGGCCATGCTCGTAGAGCGTCCTCAGCACCTTTCGAGATCTCTTCTCGGGATCGGTGAAGGCCACATGGTCTTCGGCCAGGACCCGCGCCTTGGCGTTGAGATCGGCCTCCTTCGCCCCCACTTCTGCTCCGGCTCCTCCAACCGGTTGCGCTCGGCAACCTGCCTCTTCCCCAGCTCCGCCAGCTCAGTACCACGGTTCTTGATGGCTTCCTCCCGGGCCTTCATATCCTTCTTCTCTACTTCATGGCGGCGCGCCTCTTCGGCATGCTTATCGTGCAGGCTCTGCAACTCGCCCTCCAGCGTTTGGCAACGGTCACGAGCGGCCTTGGCTTCTTTCAGTGCCGCCTCACGATCGGCTGCAGCACCGACGGCTCCTTGCTTCTCTCTCTCTCGGAAGCCGCAACAGCCTGGCCCAGCATCGCGCATACTGCTAGGTCAGAATGAAGCCAGCCGGAGGCCAACTTCAGACGCCCGGCCACCAGGCGTGGGTCAGCGCTCAGGAGATCCGCCTGCAGTTGGGTCATCTCTGAAAGGGCATGCTCCAAGACGGCAGCAGGAGTGGAAGAACCAAGGAGTGGAGACGCAGTAGTAGGAGGAAGCGATATCATCACCAGGGCTTGGGAGACCGCGGGTTCCGGAGCGGCTGGGACCTCATCAGCCGCGCCAAGTACCAGCACCTCCGGAGCCAGCTGGGCCATGGGGGATGACTCCATGCGGCGGAGCTCCTCTTGGCCCCGCGAAGATGACCGGGCTGGGGAGGCACGGGTGATGTTGCCTCCTTCCTTTATGGAGGGAGGCACAACTGCCTTACCCTCCTTCCTCTTCTTCGCCGAAGATGTCGGCCTGATCAACCAAGGGTGAGCGTCAGGAAAAACAAGCACCTGCACGGACCAAGCGAAGTTCGAAACACCTACCGGTCCACCGCAAGGTACTCCACCTTTCGCTTGTGAAGCTTAAGGCCCGACAGCATCGGGACCTGAGGAGCAGGCGCTCGAGCCCCGCTGGCGCCATGCGGTGCGGAGGCGGAACCGGATCCAGCCCCAGGAGGTGTTGGGGTGGAGGCGGCACCACGGTCCACCAGTGACGACCTACCCTTCGTCGGGACGAGGGGTTGCTCCTTCCCTCCTTGGTAGGCATCGGCCTCGGCATCATCAGGAATGGCGCGGAGAATCTCGGCCTTGCTCGGAGGGGAGTTCTCCTCCACCTCTTCTGGTGTCTCCTTAGAGTCCTCCTCCTCCCCCTCTCCGTGGGACTCGCCAGAAGACACCTCCACCGGCTTCTGCGCCGAAGGAACTCCCGAAAGCACCGGTAACACCAGCCCGTGCGCATCAAAAGTCGGCCTAGAGGCGACGAATTCCTCCCGGTCCCTGCGTTGGAACAGGGGAATGAAGGCGTTAGGCGGATACTCCTGGTTTTCTCCAACTACGAGGCGCAAGACATCGTCCAGTTCGTCGTCAGGCAGGTCCCCCGGCCTCAGGCGGGCCTTGTTTTCCCCTCCTTCAAGCTGCCAGAAGGGGTGCGCGCACGCCTGGAGTGGGGCGACCCGCAGCGTCAAGAACTCCCTCAGGAGCATCGCTCCCGTTATTTTGGCCGCCCTCGCATTGCCCGGATTCAGGTCAGTCATCATCTGCTCCAACACTGATGATGCCCGCTCGTCGACAAGCTCCGCCTTGGGCCACTCATTGCCTTGCCGAGGCGCCTCCATAGGCAACGCCAAGCGCGGATGGGCGAGCTTGGCGTCCACCATGACCCACTTGGATCGAATATTATCGGCCCTCTTCCCGGTGCTTGAGATCGAGTTGGCCTTGCCGGACGCAACGAAGTTCGCGCATCCAGAGATGTGACCCTCGCTGACATGAAGGAAGAAGAAGTGGTGCAGGAGCGCCACGGAAGGCATAACGCCCAGGTACGCCTCACAGTAGTAGGCAAAGATGGACAGGAGGAGGACAGAGTTGGGGTGGAGATGCAACGCCTGCAGCCCATAGTGATCCAGGACTTCATAGAAGAAATCAGAGAAGGGAGGAACCAACCCGACGACAACGCTGCTCGAAAAGAAGGGAAAGAAGGTGCTCCCCTCAGGCTCCGGATCGTCGGAGGCAAGCCGGAGCTGCGTCTTCCCCCAGTCGTTGCTCTCTCCCGTCGTCAGCAGGCGCACGGAGGCAAGCCTCTTCTTCGTGACAGTGGGCGCCTTAAGAGCGGGCTCGTACCAAGCCGGAGCCGAGGAAGCCTTGACCTTGCGCGGCGCCATGGGCGGCAGATGCAAAGCAAGGCCGGAGTAGAGCTGTAGGTAGCGGCAGCGAAGAGCGAGAAAGGGGATCTGGAGCGAGGCAAGGAAGAAGCAAGGAAGGCAAGTGCCGCCTGCGCCAGCATTTTGTCAGGTCAAGCAGTTGCCGAGGCAACATGGGGAAGTGGAGACGCCCACGTCCAATCAACCGCCATGCGTCAACCGAGGTCGTAGGCTTTTGGGCCCCTCCGAACTTGACCCTTGGCTTCGCTGTGAAGCCAAGCCCGCACGCACCTTGGGCCCGGGGGCTACTGTCGGCGTTGTGGGAATGGGGGTCCCCAGACCTGCCTGCCTGCGGCCCATGGCATGGCTGAGCCAGCAGGCTGTACGGCCCATCTTCGACAACAAGGCACCCAAGACCCTCGCGAGGGTCCAAGCCTCGCGAGGCGGATGACGCAAGACCTCCTCTGGAGCGGCCTGGTCAGGCAGACTCACGAGGAGCGGAGATATCAAGGCGGGGCGAACCTCGCGAGACTCTTGCGACATGAGCCATGACGCACAACACCAAGCGGGCACCAGGCGGGCGCCAGCGCGTGCAGCGTCCTCATTTCCTCTTTGGTGCTAAGGAGGCAAGCGCAGGCGAGGAGTATTGAGGCCCCAGGCAAAGGTTTCCATTTCGGTGCAACGAGGCCAAGACCAGAAGGGCAGCAAGATGGAGGTCATCGTGGAGCCCAACACGGTGTCACCACCAGAGCCTTTCACAGGCGAAGACCGCTTTTGTCAGGATAGCTTGTACTAGCTGTCCCCTTTCAAATTAGCCCGCCAATGTTAGCTCCCTTCCCGCTCAATATTTGGGAAGAGGACCAGGGCCTCTATAAATAGGACTAGCCACCACCATAGTAGGGGCATCGCATCTTAGCTTGAGGGAATCTACACACCACAAGTTCATACGCACAAGAACACCTCAACCTCAAGAGGATGTTCTTCCCCTTGTATTGTTCATCATCAGCCCAAGAGGCAATCCACCACCACCACACCGGAGTAGGGTATTACACCACAACAGTGGCCCGAACCAGTATAAACCCCGTGTCTTTCTGTGTTGTGAGTTCGTCGAGTTCATCTGCAAGATCTTAGCAAGCTAGAGCGTCGATCGATAGGAGGGAAAGACTTCGCACACACCCAAGTGTTCGAACCTTAAGGGTTAGCCGGAACCCCACATCCGACAGGCACCTGCATAGGAATCTCCGCTCCTCAGGAGCAGTCTGGAGAGGCCGCTCCCTTCGGAGGTCTTGGCGTTGTCCGCCTCGTGAGGCTTGGCCCCTCGTGAGGGAATTGTCTTGATGGTCTCATAGATGGGTCGTACCCGGCCGTTGATGGAGACATGCCGTGGGCCGCTTGCAGGCAAGTCTGGGTACCCCAGTTCCCACAATGCTGACGGTAGCCCCCGGGCCCAAGGCACGCTCGGACTTGGCTTCAAGCCGAAGCCAAAGGGCAAGGGCAAAGCGTCGCGGGCCCCAATCACCCGCGGACCAGGCCGATGGGTGGCGCTTGATGGGATGTGTGCATCTCCACTTTCCCACACAACCTCGACAATTGCTAAGGCTGAAAAAAGACTGGCGCCCGCTACTGAGCCTTCATTGCCTCCTCTTCTCCTTGCTCCAGATCCCCTTTCTTCCTGCCGAGAGCGTCTCCAGATCTAGTTGAGCTCCTCCTCCCTGCTACACCTCTCCTTCCAAGATCCTGCGGATGGCTTCCCGGAAGGTGAAGCCTGCCACTCCAGCTGCAAACTCCTCCTCCTTACCTGTGCCGGCCCTCGGCACGTCCTCCATCACCGAGAAGAAGCACCTCGCCGCCGCGCTACCGCTGACGGCGAGCGAGGACAATGAGTGGAAAGAGACTATCCTCCTGTCCGGCTCCGCCAAGCGGATGACTTTGGCGCAGCTAAAGGCCCACAAAATTTAGCGGAGCATAATGGGCCGGCCCAGCTAAAGGCCCACACGATTTTGCAGACCATAATGGGCCGCCCTAGCTAAAGGCCCACAAGAGTTTGCGGACCACAATGGGCCGGCACAGCTAAAGGCCCACAAGATTCTGCCGACCATAATGGGCCGGCCCAGCTAAAGGCCCAACATTCTCTGTCAAATCGGCCCGTCAACGGCCTGTACTAAATTTGTCATCAACGCGGCCCATGGTCACTTCTGGCCCGTTAACAGTTCGCTAAGTAATTGGGCCGAATTACGGCCCAGTGTATTTCCGTCCTATTAAAGGTCCGGCTTCATTTGGGCCCATTTACAGGCCATCAAAACTTTCGGCCCATAAACGACCGTGAAGGATTTGGGTCATATTCGGCCATGTCTGACATTCGGCCTGTTAGAGGCCCACTATAGCTTTGGGCCACTTTCGGCCTGTTGTCATTTTCGGCCTGTTAACGCCAGACGTAAACCATGGGCCATATGTGGCCCAACGTCATATCGGGCCCATTAACGGCCCATATAAAAATGATGATAATCTAGCCCGACCGAAGTTCCGGCCTGTTAAAGGCCCGTGTATTAGGTCGGCGCATTTACGGCCCGTCCGAATTTCGACCTGTTAAAGTCCAGTGGGTTATTTGGCACAATCAAGGCCCAATCTCACTTTCGGTCTATTAATGGCCCATGTATTTTATGGGCTCGAGATATTTACACCTGTAAACGGCCTATTTTTACTGAGGGCCCAAATTATGTTTAGGCCTGTTAAAGGCCCACTACGGGCACAGGCCTACCAGAAAAATTTGAAAGCTTATGCTGATTCAGGCACAGATATTTTTAGTGGGCTACATGCCAATTTTGGCCCGCAATCGTTTTTAGCCCAATTGGACCGGGCCCGACGAATGTTGCCATGTTGGGCTCCTACGAAGCTTTCGGCCGAATACATTACTAAGATAAACCTACACTATACAAAAATAGCGTCGTAATTACTGCAGCCTGAGGCAGCATCATAAATGGTGTATCACAACAAAATAAATTCCAACCATACAACAAAAGGCCTGTTGGCATAAAGTTTACAGTCCTTCCAGATAAGAGCACCATGAAATGTATAGAAGCACAGATCATTTGACCTAAGTGCTGATGTTTCAGGCTGTAGAATCTGATGGAGCAGCACGATCTCCACCTTTTTCCGCCATTGCTCTTGAACAACGAAGCGAATGTCTGATAGTCTAGTTTCAAAACCATTCATATCTTGACGACATTTCTCAACCACTATTCTTGTTTCTGAAACAACATCCATTAGGGATTGGACTTGTGTCTGGAGCACAGATATATCACTCTGTCTAGCAGGAAGATTTTGTTCAGTAGACGATTTGGACGAGGTTACCTTGACAACCAACGCAGAATTACGCAAGAAGGTGCTTTTTGCACTGTTAGTGGAGAGATACTGACGCACTGCAGCAAGAGGTGACATTGTGCCTGTAGTAGCCTCGTGACCTTCAGGTGGTTGTGGCTGTTCAATCATTTGTTCCATAGCTTCCTGAAAGTTTGAACTTGTAGATTAGTGTACCAGATAAGTTACTAATGAGACAAAAACAAACAAAGTAGGTTAAACGTTTATACATAACTTATTTTGGTGAACTACTGTAATACATTAGCATGTATTGTAGTGCCAACTACATAATAAAATCACTTTCGGAACATATGCCCATGTAGCATGCCTACTGTATTGTCTATTTCCTCACATTCGTTGACATCTAAGGATAAAGTGACATGGTTTAAAGTAGGATGAACATAGTATGACATCATTCATATCATGGGCAAATAGATATAAAACAAACATGCTATTTTATCATTGTGTGCGCACGTGAACATAACAACTAGATTACAGATCAAGACCAAAAGAATATCCTTCATCTCTTTTAAACAATGTAAGGTGAAATGATACGTTAAGACAACTGTGAATAAAAGTGAACAGAGTAACTCACATTGGCTGCAAACCAAGTAGTTAAATGAACACATCACAGTACCAATCAGTTCAAGGTAGGAGGAGTAAGGACTTACAACAACGGCTTGAACTGGTGTGCTCATGCCCTTCATCTTGCTGGTGTGGCAATCCTTGAAGATTTGCACTACATTCGGTTCAGGTTCTTTTTGGTCCACACAAGATTTCCTCTGTATTTGGAACAAGTCAATATAGATACGATAATATGGCACAAAAAAAAGAAGGAAGTAGCATCTATTTACAAGAGCCTCGCAGTGTGCAATATAGCTACGAGATCCTGTGGTCTGTTGGAATTTCATTTTAGAACGGTTGGTTTTGTTCTTCAAACAGTTAGCCTAGAAGAAGATACACTTGTAAGGCACATACATAAATACAAGTTCAATATGTGGTCTGATCAAATACATATAGCCTACCTGATACTTTGGATCAGACCAGTGTTTAACGAGGGCTGTCGAGTCTTCATCTGTAATATATTCCACTGGAGATGTTTGGGCGATTTCATTGTTAGCCTTGCCTTCAAAGTGAGATTTTCTAAGGTGGTACCGATACTGTCGCAGAGCAGACTAAAAAACATGAGTGCATGCTTGTCTAGTTGCATCATCTTTCGGATCCAACTTGAACCTCATCTGTTGAAAAAAGAATGTGAGTCTTATTAGGAGGAAGCTAGAAAGTATGGGACAGAGCAAGACAATATTACTAATTGCAATGAATAACACTAGTTACGGATAAATGGTCAAGGAAGGTGTTAAACTGGGTATTGTCTTTCTCATTCCTGTACTGGATCCACGTTGGGAGGATACGTGCATGACACCTAACGGCAACGGTTGCCTCTGATACTAACTTGGCTGACTCTGTAGCATCACATGGCCTTTTTAAACCTGCCTCAAAATGGATCTCCATTCTTCCTCCTTTAGATTTTGTTAATCTGTCAAGCATTATCCCTGACGTCTGTTTCCGCTTACGCCATGGTGCTAGTTCAACAACGAATATGGAAAGTGTTAGTGTACATGAAACTGTGAGAGTACATATAAAGGAGCATGCAACTGCAACTTGACTCGGTCAGGTACCGTCTTGGTGTTGATGCTCATGAGGTTCATCTGATCTTGCCAAGTCCTGTTGTGTCAGCAGTGCTTCGGAAGTAGTGTTAGGTGTGAAGGCAGCTTGGGAACTGGCCAGTTCCAGAGTAAACGAACGAGTAACTGGTTGAGATGCTGGTACAATTGAAGCGGATGCTGCAGCTGGTGGAGCAGGTGATACTGTGTTTGTAGATTTAGCCGGTGGACTTGGACCTTCTACTGCACTATAAGTACCAGCATAATCTCGACGGCAGAACCTTTTCCGTTTCACCCGACGAGTAACAGCACTCCCTACTATATTATTTTCCTTGCTCTTTTTTGACTTTGCCATGTCAAGCTGTACCCACAACACAAAAGAATAAAATCACTCTTCAGAACTCATTGATGCATGATACAGACAAGCAATACTTTGATGTAAGACAACCGTATGAGGACAGAATATGTAAGAAAAACAGGACGGCATGACATATTCACAGCTACGGTGTGCAAACTAAGCAGAAGGATTTTCAAGAAAATAGAAGTAATGCAAGCTAGACACCATATGAAAGATGCAACCAATATTACTCTGCCAAGTTAAAAGTGTCTTGTCATAAGTGGAAATTCGAAAAATTAGAAGCAGTACAACGTAGAAATCAATGCAAGATGCAACCACTATCAAACTGCAATGTTAAAAGCGTCCAATCATGAGTGACTGATGCGGGACACACAACAGCAGTACTTTGATGTAAGAACATGGTATGATAGATAGATGCAGTGTATTCTAGACACAGAAAGCCATGTCATATGCACATGTATAACGTATAAACTCAGCAGGTGCAATTTAATCAAAAATAGAAGAAATACAGGCTAGACAATATATGCAACATGAAAACAACTATCACACTGTCAACTTAGAGCAAGCACCTGCGATGGTGGAGTACGGGAGATGAACTCATCATGTAGACTTGTGACTTCAACTTCATTAGCAGTAGCAGTGGCAAATCTAGAGAGTCTCTGTTTACGTTGGTGCGAAGGACCACCAACATCCCCTAACTTACTCTTTTCCTTCCTATTTTCTGATATTGCCTTATGAAGTCAAAACCACAAGAAGATGAATAAAATTAGCTCTGCATAACTGGTTGATGCATGATACAGACGAACACTACTTTGATGTAAGGCAAGCACAGGATAGGAGGATGGAATATATACAAATAAAGACAGCATTTCATATTCAGACGTACGATAGGAGGATGGAATATGTATGAAAAAACAGTAAGCGGAAGGCATTTCAACAAAATTAAAAGAAATGAAAGCTAGGCACCAGATGAACATGCAACCAATATCACTCTATCAGGTAAAAAGTGTCTTGTCGTAAGTGCCATTTCAAGAAATTAGAAGCAGTACAAGCTAGAAGACAATGCAAGATGCAACCTACATCACAGTCCCAAGTTAAATGTGTCTTATGGGTAAGTGATCGTTGCAGGTATAAGTTGTAAGCTATGCAGATGCAATTAAACATAATCATAAGCAATAAAAACTAGACATCATACGGAAATGCAACCACATATAACAGTTCCAAGTAAGAGCAAGCACCTGTGATGGTGGAGTAGGGGAGATGTGCTCATCATGTACACATATGTTCTAGAAACAGGAACACGTGTCATATTCACAGGCATTATGTGTAAAGTAAGCAGATGCAATTCAAGTTAGAAGCAATACAAGCTAGACATCATACGCAACATGCAACCACATATAATAGTGTCAAGTTAGAGCAAGCACCTGTGATGGCGGAGTAGGGGAGATGTTCTCATCATCTACACAGCTACGTTGACTGTCCAGCCTTGTGTTATCTTGCGAATCTTGTTGGGAGGATGGCAGAGTAGAATCTGTAGAGACCCCCTGTTTGAGTTGCTCCGAAGGACCACCATCATCCACTGCCGGACTAATTTCCTTCAACTGTAATGATTTTGCATTGTGAAGTCAAACCGATAAGAAAAAGGAATAAAATTCGCTCTTCGGAACTCATTCATGCATGATACTGATGAACACTACTCGGATGAAAGGCAAACACATGATGCGAGGATGGAATGTGTATGAAAAATAGGATGGTGTGACATATTCACACCTATGATGTGGTAACTAAGCAGAAGGCATTTCAACAAATTAGAAGCACTGCAAGCTAGACACCATATGAAAGATGCAACCAATATCACTCTGCCAAGTTCAAACTGTATGGTGTTTCAACAAATTAGAAGCAGTACATGCTAGAAATCATATGCAAGACACAACCAATATCACAGTGGCGACTTAAAGGTGCCTTTTCATAAGATATAGTATGTACCAAAAACAAGAAAGCGTGTCATATTCACATGTATCATGTGTAAGCTAAGCAGATGCAATTTACACTAATTAGGAGCAATACGAGCTAGACACCATATGCAACATGCAACCAGATATCACACTGCCAAGTTAGAGCAAGCACCTTGGATGGTGGAGTAGGGGAGCGGAGACTTGGACCTTGTAATGCACTATCAGTATAAGGAGAATCGGTACAGATGCTCCGTTTATGTTGCTGCAGAGGACCACCATCATCGCCTTCCTTACTCTTTTCCTTCCTCTTTCTTGATTTTGCCTTGTCAAGTCAAACCCACAAGAAAAAGGAATAAAATTTGCTCTTCAGAACTCATTGATGCATGATACTGACGAACACTACTTTCATGTAAGACGAACACTACATATCACACTGCCAAGTAAGAGCAAGCACCTGCGATGGTGGTGTGGGGGAATTGCGGTGATCAACTATAGAGCTACGTTGACTATCTTCATTTAGCCTTGCTGTTTCTTGAGAATCATGTGGGGAGGATGACACTTCACTCTTTAAATGAGTATGGCGTCTCACAGAAACCCACCCGGGTGACTGTCTCATCATAAGTGATTGACGAGGGATACAAAAGAGCATTAGTTTGATGTACGAACATGGTTAATAGACATATGTAGTATGTATCAAAAATAAGAAGGCATGTCATTATCAAAGGTATTTTAACCAAATTGGAAGCAATACAAGCTAGACACCATATGCAACATGCAACCACATTTGACAGCGGAAAGTTAAAGCAAGCACCTGGGATGGTTGTGTGTGGCAATTTATATCATCAACTATAGAGCTACGTTTACTGTCTCCAACTACTGACACTGCACCCGTTAGAGCGCTGGAACGCTCAGTGCTTATCTTCGAATTACACTGCAGCGACTTCTGTCTTTTCTTTTCTGCATTCATCAACAATGCGTCAGAGTCTAAAATACCCATGCATAAAAAACAGTAGTGTGAGTATGGGTGAAGTGTGTGCATAATTAGTACAGTGTAAAGGTAGCAGATAGCAGGTCGGTGAGAAATAAATGATGGGAGACATATGATAGCTCTACAACATGCATGGCACACTAAATTACTACAGGATTATATGAAAATAACAGTCGACTGAAAGCAAATAGGTCAGTCCATTTTTTCTGCACTGTCCGGTGTACAAAGAACAGGCAGATCACCTTCATCTACCTCCAGCGAGTCAGTGTTGACGATCTTCCTCGAAACGCCAGCGACCACCGGCCCAGTATTCCTCCCCTGTCTGCGCCCTCCCCTCAACCTCACCGCACCGCCGTGCTTGGCACCGCCCCCCGGCCATCCATTCAAGCCCCGCCGCCCTCCAGATCAGGCGCAAGCAGCTCCTGCGCCCCACACCGCTATGATAGACACCGATGCGCCGCTTCCCCGAGGAACATGCGGACTAGCTGCTCCGCGCGCCTAAGCGGGTGCTACTTCTTTTAATTGCGGTTCGACTGGCCCTGAATTGAAATCCAGGCGGGCTACTGACCTCTAGCAAAGGTGAAATAGTAAAAGGGAGGAAACCTTGTGCATTTAGTATCACGAAGAAGATGCAGTAAGAAGCGCTCAACTAGTTTCTTTCGTGGGATGAATACGGTGTGAGCGGAGACGTAAGATTTACACGAATAAGGGAAGAGGAGTACCTCTTTCTGCTAGCAGTGTTGTGTCCTCCTTCTGTTTTTTCGACGATCTTCTTGTTGTTCGCCGGAAACCAGAAGTTGTGGAGGACGGTGCAGCCTCGGAGGAACCCATGGCCAAGTTGTTGAGTGTGGTGCGGTGGCCGTCTGTCGGCAGCAGGGAAGCAGATCCGAGGCGGCGAACGACGGCGTAGCGGGAACAGCTCCGGTGCGGTGGACGGTTGCGACAGTGGAGCCGCAATAGTGAGGCGCATGACAGCGTGGTCGGAGTGGGTCTGGTACGGCGCACGTCGGCGTTGGCGTCGTGGAGGCAGCTCTGCCTCGGCTTCAGCTCCTAAGTCCTTGAGGGCGTTGCGGTTGCGATTGCGTTGGACGACAACGTCGGGGTACCGGCCCCGGCGTGATGGAGGAGGGCGGCGGTGGATTGGCCGCTATGGGGTGGAGGATGGAGGAGGCTGGGGTTTCGCGGTTGGTGGAGAGGGCGTTTTCGCGCCCACGGAGTATGAATGGGGAAACGAAGGGAGGCGGGGAACTAAGGGGGAACAATGTTTCGGTTTGAGACGCGCTTGTTTGAAATTTGGGGAAAGTTACAAACCTTCCCCCCATCTAAAATTTCAGACATATTGCGGGTTGGGGGTAGGACAGTCATGTCAGGTGTCGCAAATGTGGGTGGGATAGATTTCGGCCGAGTGCATGGGTAGGCGCCCACGGCGTATGAATGCTTCTCTAGCGTCTTGGTGAAGTTACAAACCTACCCCGGTTGAGACCTTTGGACATCGGGCCGATAGGCTACACGGGCCAGAGTCAGGACAGTAATTTCCTACCACCAAAACATTAGTCTCGCATAGTTTTGGGTGACCAGAGGCCTATTTGGTGCTTCGTTCAATATTTGGGAGCAGAAGCATTAACATTTTCGGTTCTCTTGAATTGAACTTTCAGGATTTGTCAAACTTCACAAATCTTTACTCTTGAAAATCCTAAAGCTATGATAATTTTGGAATGGAGGGGGTACATTTGAATATACATTGTACACGAGTATATATTAAGAAATATGCAACTTACCTCAGTTCATGCATGGTTCCAGATATAATCTCCTTGGTTGCAAAAAAGTTAGATATGCGTATGAATATATATAGCATGTTCAAACTCACAACAAAGATTGATGCCCCCTTTTACATCTGATTTACAAATGCCATTATCTCGGGTTCAAATAGATGAATGCACTTCCTATGAATTCGAATCTTCGAAACCCCCTTTATGTTGAATTCGACATGTATTCTATTTTGTAGCTAGCAATTTGGAATGTATCCATGCAAGTGCCAAATGTATAAAGTGCTTCACACTAACAACATGAAGTGCACTAATTAATGTTTATATATGAATCGCAAAAGCATCCATTGCCTGTATTTCAAACCGCTCTCACTCTATGGATCGATAATATGAAATAAACACATGTGCATGCTAGAATTCAATTGCAGTTGAAGAAAGAGCCTACTCCTGGTACTGTATATTAGTGATAGGGGTGTGTACAAAGTACACGTGAATACCAGGCATTGTGCGTGTGTGTATACTATCGACGAACTAGCCCCCAGGCTTGTATAACATACTAAGGGCCTAGGGTTACAAATCATATATAGTCGGCTTATCACCAGTGGGGATAGAGTCCTCTGTGAGTCTGGTAGCTTCGTGTTGTACGCCGAGTCCTCCACATGGGTCTTCGTATAACACATCTCGGTCCAACCTATATGTGGCGCAAGATGGAAATGACCCATGAGTCTTCATGTTGACCCACCACAACTAGAAATGATGTGCCCACCACACCACACACGCAATCGGCCACTAAGAAAATAAGCATATACAATAGTACAACGGTATCTAGCTCACGATACGTCTCCATATTTTGTTGATGACACTAACGGACTTTGCATTTGATGTGTGCTCCGTATTTTGTTGACGACACTTGTGGTCATTGTATTTGAAGCGAAAGCATGATATGGTCACTGGACTTCAGAATAAGCTCATCACGGTCACCACATACATTCTGTCGTGCTAACCAACATGTGGTTGGATGGTTAGAGGACAGTGGTTTCTCGAGCCCACCAAGGTTAAAGTCCCAGTGCTCTCATTTATCTTGTGTTAATTTCAGTATTTTCCGGTGACGTACGTTCAGTGGGACGAGACGTTCCACTCGACTACGAGGCACCTATGGTGACTTCGTAAAATCTCAAGATCATATATGCTGGCCCACTCTCTCGAAGGTGCTCATAGGGGTAGGGTTTGCGTGTGTGCGCTTATAGCGGTGAGTGCTTGCGCGTATATATGAGCCCTTGCGTCTGTACCGTGTTAAACAAATACATATCATGATTATACGGTCACTGGCTCACCTGTACAACTTCGTATTTTGTTGATGACACAATCAATTAACCAGTCAAACGTTCCATGCGGCGCAGCTAGTGTTGCACCATCGGAGCGTGTAACCGTGGGGCCCACCTATCAGCCCGTATATGAAAGAAAGAAATGGTAGTTTGAGTCTATATTGTGTTAATAAAATAGGAGTACATTTTAGGGTGATCATACGGTCACTGGCTCACCATATAGCTCCGTAATTTGTTGATAACACGATCAATTGACCAGTCAAACGGTCCACATTCAGCAGCGCACATTACCATAGGGCCCACCCATCAGCGCGTATATGAAGGACATAAATGGTAATAAATTAGTGGTCGATGGGTATTCGAAGTCGTGAGACCTCTGGTTGGCAGTCACCGGCGGTTAGGGGGTGTTCATTGGGCGGTGGGGTGGGGATCCCTGGAGAAAAAGCTCGGCAGGGGGGGGGGCTAGAGGGATGGCCGGGCCGGCGGCGGACCGGCGGTGGGGAGTGGTTTCGGGGAGGGCGGGCCGGCCGCGGGCGGTGGGGGCTGGCGGTTTGGCCGGTGGTGGCTGACTGCTCAGGGGGGTGGAGTTTGATGATAAACTGAAGGCCCTTGATTTCGTATCCAATGGCTGGAAAATCTAATGACCAGAGATGAAAAAGTCAGTCGACTGACGTGTAGCCTCACCCCGCACGTACACATGCACGCATGGAAGACACGCACGCAAGACACACACGCATGTAGGCATGCAACACTGACACGTACACATGCACACATGCTGGCGTGCAACACTGACACATACACATGCACTCACAAACACACACACGTACGCACCCATGCATGCAACACTGAAACGTACCCTTGCACGCACGCAACACTCGCACGCCTGCATGCACACAACACACGATGCAAGACACACGTTCAACCTATACGTGCATGCACCCTTTGTTAAGGACATGGATTGTTAGGGGTATTAATCAATCTTATCTGTCATAAGCAGAACATTGATGTTTGCAGCGGTCTTTATGAATCACAACGTATCGAACGGGCTATCAACATAGTAGGCTTGTCTACATGAAAAAGATGACATCACACTCAATGAACAATCATCAGTTTATGAAATGCCCGCTTCTGACAGCCCTGGCCCACCAAAGGTTCCTCTGCTGTGCGCTGCCTGCGTTGCGTCACTGACATGCATGCCATGCACCCAAAGAGCCCACATGTCAGTGGAAGAACGATGCGGTGTCCTAGGTCAGAGTCGAGGGCGCCACTCGCCGCACGCCCGGCTGAACACGCCTCCGTGCCGCATTCAAACGCCTCCATGAAACCCGCCCGTGTGGAAGCTGAGAAACCCACTCTGGACACACGTCCGTTCATGACCTGGACGACGTTAAATGCAACGCCGGCCGAGCTCCTCCCGTCCGCCATCTATTTAATCTCCTATTTAAACGAGGCCAAACGCCGGCCAAGAATCGCACACCTCCGCCGCTCCCCTATCTCCTCCACCATTTTGTCCACTCTTACAATGGCTTACAAAGAGTAGTTATTCCGCATCCAAGTCGGCTGGGTAGCCCGCCGGATACGAGCTATGCAGCTCACTGATCCACCTCCCTCCCCTCGCCCGATGGAGCCAGTTGCCGCCCCAAGCCGTCGCGCGGTTCAGCAACTCGCCGCTCCAGGCCAGTTCGACGAGGAGCGGCGCACGGGCGTTGTTGCTGCCGGCCACGCTGCCGCCTCGTACTGCGTCTCCCGTTTCTGTGGCCGAGACTCCCATGCCGGCGGCCGCGCCATGCAAGCAGCGACAGAAGCCGGGTGCGCGGAGAGCGGCGAGTCGGTGGCCAGCGCCTCCGTGTCCGCCACCATCATCGAGGAGAAGTAGAACACGGGAGGCCGCCGCCGCTTGGGTCCCATGAAGGCCACCGCGGAGGCAACGCTGGCGTACACAGCAGGTGTCTTGCCGGATCCTTTTTTGCGAGGACCTTCATCGACCCCGCATGGGCTCCACAGAAGAGGGGAATGTTAGGATGAACTCGAGCCGGTGCCGGCCATGGCAAAGTAGTGGCCAGTGATGAACTCGAACCGGTGCCGGCCACCATCATCTACGGCACTAGCCAATGCTATCAGTTGGGCAGTGGGGAAGCGAGCTGTCCTTTGCACTGAAGCATATACCTCCGGGGCTCCCGACAGTCCAGTGATCGTGCTGCCTGACATGAGGAACACAAATCGATCGACGGGCGACCATTTAGGCCAGGTATTATATACATGTGCTATCTAGAACTAGCACCGCGTAGTTCATTTGAATGTAATGAAATCCGTCATGTTTGTATGAAAATCCGGTATTTTATATGATTTTCGTCATTGTTTATATGAAATATCAGTTTGTCCACGTGTTTGCGGGAATTTCGTCTGGTTGGTTGAGTTTCTCTCATAATGTGTGCGGCTACGGTTGGATCGCGTAATTTGCAGGTCGCCGGTCGGTCTGTGGGCGGCTCGGGCGGCGTTGTGGGACAAAAAACATAGCTCGTTTGAGCTCGTCTCCAACATGCGCGCTAGAGGATGCATGACATCATGAGCACCCGAGCCATTCCTTGTTCATCGGTGGCAAAGGCACCGGTGGACAAAAGGGTCGCCAATATTTTGGCTACCCCGGGCAAGATCCAAACAGCCCCTCCCAATAGATTCAAATCCCTCGTTCGCCGTGGAATTTTGCCATGTGTTGTTTTCATGGACTAGCAAGATGCCCGTGCATTGCACGGAACATCAAGATGCATTTTTTTTACAAACTCCCGCATGGATGCAAGGGATAATTAATGTCCTCGTTTGCTAGTACCACGAGGCAAACACCATTAATATTGCATCAATTAGTGTTAGTGGCCTTGTATATCTGCAAATTGTAATTTTGATAGTGGCCCCTTGTATATAAAAATGGAGGGAGAAAGATGAGAGATAAGGTGAAGAGGAGTGGGGCGTGGTGGTGACTGGTGGTCGGACTGGGCGGAGACATGGGGATGGACGGCGCATTATGTATAAGTTTGTATCTCTCTCACACACACCCACATAGGTGGGGGACGTGCACGAAGAGAAGAGGTGCACGCACGGCGCACGTACTCCTGTCTCTTTCCCAACCACACCCGCGCGGGTACACGGTGGAGCTCATTTCTGTACGAAAAAGGCAGCCCACGAGGCAAGGCTCTATACACTGGAGTACTTTTGATGTGTCCCGTCAACTCGCAGAACAAGGAGAAGCTTTCTTAGTACGCCGTCTCCCCCACCCACGGGCGTGGTGGCTCGCAGGATGAGGTGAAGCTTGCTTACTACGCCTTACGCCCGCTCCCTCGCCCATGCGCGCGGTGGCTCGCAGCACGAGGAGAAAATTTTACTACTCCCTCCGTTTACTCCTCGTCCCTACTACGTACTTTGGTTAGTACTCCCTCCATTTACTTATACAAGGCAACTTTAAAAAAAGTACATTTTGCATCTATACAAGGCCACAAATAGTAATTGAGACAAAAGTTACTACTCCCTCCTTTCCAGTTTATGGCTCAATTTCAAAATCTCTCCAACCAAGGTAGACGTAGGGATGGCAATTTTATCCATGAATCTGGATACCCATGGATACCCGACCCGGTTGGGCAAGGGTATGGAGCACATTTCTACCCATGGGTCCGTGGATATGGATACCCACGAACAGCTAGGTTGGGCATGGTTATAGTTTGTGCTCCATGGATATCCAATGGATACCCGTATGACATGTGGGGCCATATGCCAGTGATAGTAGAAAGAGTGAATCAATGGGAAATGGCAGGAAATATGGAACTTGTGCCATGAGTTATATGCTGCAGAATCAACCTCTGGTATGTCACACTTAAGGACTCATCGTATTACTTGTTACCTACTTATGCATGTAGCTTATGTTGTCATTTGTGAGTGAATGATGATGAGTTAATTTGATCTTTGGGAAGGCTTCATGCTGACTTTTCTATGCCCATGGAGCTCCATGGGTATGTGGGTATCCAGTGGGTTTGGGCATGGGCACAAGTTGTGCCCATGGATAATTTGGTGGATGGGCAAAGGGTAGGAAGATGGGTCATGGGTTGGATTTGGACCGGCTCCACCCACCCCAAACCCGACCCATTGCCATCCCTAGGTAGATGGTGAGTGGTCGAATTAATTTCGTAGTTTGCACAAGTAATTAGTACGCTCGTTTTCCTCAAGAAGTTATGTTTACCGATGCATTAATTAGAACGAATGCATGAATGACCACTAAATTTCCATGAACTTGTACATGCATTGGTTAGTTTCCTCTTGACACTGCTTGCGTCGGGTGATCTAACGCACCTCGAAATCCAACATGTAATGGTACTACTACTAGTATAGTAGAATTGAGACTTATCAAACGGAAAAATGAATGTTTTTTAGATGAGCCCTATAAACCCTAGTGGGTACGTACTCCGTAAAAACAGATTTTTCCAAAACTAAGCCGCTCCCTTTCATGAATTCTATAGTATACTCCTCCGTCAATGCTCCCTTTTATGAATTATGTATACTCCTCCGTCGACGCTCCCTTTCATGAATTCTGTACTTCCTGTCGCTGACATGTGGGACATATAGCAACCGGGTCGACGTGTCAAGCACCAAATAATAGTGCAGAACAGCAGGGGGACGCACCCCACTCGTACCGGCCCAGTAGTAGTAATGAGCAATGAGACGTCAAATCACAATGCCGCACTTTCCCAGACGGATGAAGCAACCATTATTTCACACTTCGGTTCGCCATCATCTCAAACCACATACTAGTATTGCTTCTGCCTCAAGAGGGACACACGCATCGCCTTGGTACATCATGACACGTGGGGCCGCATGACAGGCCATGCTTTCCCGCCGATCGCTCGGTAAAATCACCTCATTTTTACTATACTTCCTCCATATCGGTTTACTACATGGCATGCACGTCATTCTAGGTTGAGAATTTAACTGGCTATATATGTGATGAACAGTACTTGAGCCTTTTAAAAATGTATACTTTTGTACAGTAGTACTATCGATGGATTGCGCCATGGAGCAAAAATTGAAATTAAAAAAAGGTGGTACATATAGAGAGCGCTCATCTCCAAATTATGCATATAGTACTATTAAAAAAGCTAGTACATGCTTAATTGGGGTGCTAAATTCTATGAAAGTAATACTAGTAGTATGTACATACTGAAGAGTTAAAGTAACGAGAAGAAACATAACATAGTTCTGCTGGGGGCTCAGCACAACACACCCCTCAAATTAAACTAAGCACACCTGAAATTAAACTATGCAACTAATCCGGTAGACACTGCATTAGAAGTTTGGAACCACCATGAGCAACAACACTGCCACCTTACTCGGAGTCCTCGTCCACGTCCTCGACTTCGTCCTTGTCCCTATTCCTCTTGGCCGATACTTCTTTGCTTGAATCGCACACTTGGCTGTTGCTCTTCATCCAACCCTTGTAGATATTGAAACAAAGGTAGCCATCCATTGCAGTGTAGTGGATGTGGTCTATATCTAGTACATTCCGCTGCCATGCCTGACGATGAAACGTGTATGGAGGTTTGTCCAGTTTACCGTACGAAGGATGAACCATGGCTCCTACCAGGGTCAGCGTTGAAGGCTGACGAGAGGGCACCAGCCGATTCTTCTGGAGATAGAAGGGGTTGCCTACAACGAGGCCTATCCGACCCAGGACTTCTTCATCATTCGTAAAGTCCACAGTAACGAATTTCACTGTTTTGTCCTTGAGGAAGGGATCACAGCGAGCTTCTTCCTCTCTTCATCCTTTAGATCCTTCTCTCGTCCCAGGACTGTGGTGTACTCAACATCTAGCCCAGCGACCCACTCATCATCTGAGTTTTCGAACATGCGTCTGAAGCGAGAAAGGCATCCTTTCACCGTCACGGAAGAACGGGTGTAGATGACGTCGAACTCATCGCCGGTGATGGTTCTAACCTTGTACTCACCGCCGATCGTGGAGATTTTGGACGCCATGGATTTGGGAGGAGGGTTAGGATTAGTGGAACTGCCGTAATGTGAATGGACGGGACGACTAGGAGCGAACTGCCGTAGTATTGAAGGACGTGCAGGGACGAGTAGGAGCGAACTGCCAGCATGCGAACGTCAGGGTAGTGGCTTTCCATTCTCCCATGATACGGGCTTCCAAGAGCCCTTGGATCTGAGATCGAACGATTGCATGGCGTGATTCTAGACCTATGGGTGAATATCCTATCCTAGAGGGTTATTTTGCAAATTTTCAGCAACTTAGCATGCGGCCGTTTGATCTCAGATCCAAGGGCTGCCAGCAGCCCGTATCATGGTCGCACCTACCACGACCGTTGTGTCGATCGTGCGGTCGCGCCCTTGGAGATTTAACATGGTGCGTTAGGCTATCTGATGTTGGCATGTCATACATAGTCATCACTTAGTCACTCATACTACAACAAGGTTGGCTATATGTGTATTTTTTACTCCTCTCTATCTCTTTCTTCGTACTCAAGGAAGAAACAGTGCTAAGCGCGTGTATTTATTGCATTTGCCAAGGAGTGACCTCTTCCAATGAAATGGTGTTGCTAAGTTTGCTTCATTTAATTAGTTATAGACTCAAAATTGTCTTTTCACCTAGGTACACGTGCTTAGCATCGTTTCTTCCTTGGGTTACCAAACTAGTCTCTCTCTTCTTGATTAACTTGCCACATCAGACTTTATGCCTATGTGGCAAGCTTAAGCACCTGTAGGAGCAAGTAAAAGTAAGTACAATAGTGCGCTTTACATGGCATTTTTGCATATGTGGAGGAAAGAGAGGCAAGGAAAAAGTGGAGAAATGGGCTCTCATGCAAGAGCCAGCCTCTACTACATGGTGGAGCATTGGGAGAGGCACCTGTATGGAGGTGGTCAGGAATCTGGGAGACTCACGCCGGTCGTAGCGCCGCAGTTAAAATGATAATGGCAAGTCAAATCACGGGGCCCCACCTGTCCAGCAGTAACTCGCTGTCAAATCACACAGCCCTACGTTTGCAGCAGCCTACTCCCTCGTCTTCTCGCGTCTCTGTCAAACCAACTAGGCGGAACTGCCCCACCGCCTACCGCGCAGGAAAAGCCCCGCCCTTGACTTTTAAATACAACTACATCCGCTTAAGAAACCAATGATATACTTTTTGTGACATAGTAACTCATATTTAGTTAGTGAAATGGATGACCTAGAACTATGTGCAGGCCCTATAAACCGAGACGCCTAAAAATAAAAAAACCGAGACAGAGAGGGTAGTTCAGCACGTATCTTTTTAGATCAATATAGTCGGGATTCACCGAGGAGCAAAACCAAGTGGTAGGTTGCTCCTGTCGTGTTGGCATAGCAAGTCAAGCAGGGCCAGTCCGCACACGAAATGGCGACACACTTAGCAGGACCCCTATGGCCGACATGTGGCTCATCCACCGTCTTGTTCCACGTGCGATGCACCAAATTACAGTTCGGAGCAGCAGTTGGAATTGGAGGCACCCCGGTCGTAGCGCCGTAGTAGTAGAAAATGAGCGACGAGGGGTCAAATCACAAAGCCCCACCTTTCCCACATTAAGCTGGACGGACGAAGCAACCATCATTTCACTTTAGGGCGCAAGAGCATAAAGAAAAGAGAAAACAATGATGCATGCGGCAGCTACCTAGGGCACCCTAGGGTAGGGGTCTCCACTACATATCCTTTTTTTGAAAGCGCCTCCACTACAAATCGGCTTCTCCCTCGTCCTCTTGAAGAAAATCGATGATGAGTGCGGCGGTAGGGTTTGTAGGAGTACTACGGCTTGTGGGGCCATGTCGTAGTAAACGGGTTCGAGCCGATGCCTTAAATATGTGTGGGCCGCTTGGTTTTACGGAAACGAGGCAGCATTTTGGGTTCGGGGACCAGTGGAGATATAGTACGTACAAAAAATTGTGGACGTAGGTTCGACCGAAAGGCAATGATGCATGGGCCCCTGCAATTTTGATATACCCGGGCCGCATGAAATTTGCTACTCTACTCAAAACTAGTAAGGTACACATGTATTGAACGCATGAGATTTTGGAACCAAATTATGAATAAATACACACTATAGCATGTAAAGCTTTGAGTCATATATGCATGATGTAGATGTTCGTTTAGTTCTTATAGTTCATCTCATTCAAAATCAATTAGTTTTATAAAAATGTTAAGATTCATGGGGTTGTGCAATGTACTCCCTCCGTTCCAAAATAGGTGACCCAACTTTGCACTAACTTTGTACAAAGTTAGTGCAAAGTTGGGTCATCTATTTTGGAACGGAGGGAGTAAATCATAAAGTAAAAAACAAATAATGGCAATTCATTTAGAAAAATAATCAATTGTGATACAGAAGATTCTAGAACAAAGAGAAGTGCTTGTGTTTGAGGTTTGTGCATTATGCTTAAGTTCAACCATGGAGTCTTCTAAATTGTACATGTGGCAGATCTGGTGGAATGTTGATGATATCCAACGGCGAGTAGTGCTCGGATTTTCCTATCTCTGCACTGTCGGGTTAGCTTCATCCAGCGACCATCTTTCAAAGTTATTGGCACACTATATAGTTCTTGTGCCATAGTTGCATGTTTTGGAAAAAAGCTACTAGTGGGTTGTACTATCTATTTAGGAATAGAAGATGTATACATGGAAGTTGTAGGGAAAGAGATGACATGGAGCATCTCAATTCCTATGAGTAGGGACTGGAAAAGAGATGTCATTTGGTTCACATCATAGGAACTTTTCTATTGAATCTAGAGATGACATGTTTCTCAATTCCTATGAGGAGGGATTAGAAAAGAGATGTCATTTGGTTCATATCATAGGAACTTTTCTGTTGAATATACGCTAATGTTTATTTTCCTTTGAAATTAAGGGAGTATAGGAATCCATTCATATGAACCAAGTGTCTCTAAAGCTATAGAAATGATATCATGTTTATTTCCTTTGAAATGTGGAGTATATGAATCTATTCCTATGAACCAATTGGCTCTAAAGGAAAAAATCCTATAAAAATCATATCATATAGAGTTCCTATGATATTCCTCGACACTAAAGGATGCTTGAAATTGCTGTGGGTGATACGATGGTCTTTCTTTGTAGACTCCTCACCCAACTTTATAGTTACCTCTCGAAGATGAATGAAATGATATATACATGGTATTCTACATGTGCAATTTGGTACACGAAAACTCGGTAAAAGTTTGCGAGGTTCGAATTTTCAATAAAGCTATATGCACTGCATTTCGGAACGGAGGGAGCATACGGCAGTTGCTAACACTCACGTGGAAGATTTGTGTGTAGGAGGAATGGCTGTTCTGTTAAATGACATGGCAAAACTGACACTGTCGGATGCCGATCTAACAGTCCTTACAGCGTTCGTCAGGAAAAGGCTTGTGGCGAACGTTTGCCGGATAATGATTTACGGACACATGCATTGCATTGATACGTGCCCCCCCTCTCTCAAGCACATGCACCCTCACGAGTCACGACTCTCCCGAGTCCTCTTGCGGACTCGCACGTCGCACCCACCGTCTATCTGCAGGTAGACGTCACGCACATATGTGCTCTTCACACCCTATCCTCAGAACTTCTAAAAAACAAAAGACGGGGCACACATTTTATTTTAGCTCACACGTCACACACTTGTACTATTACTGTTGCGGCGAACGTTCTTTGGGCATAGTATATTGTACTCTCACAAAGAGAAGCGGTGCACGCACGCACTAGTTCTCTCACACCCACTCGCGGGTACACGTAGGAGCACATTTTTTTGAAGCTGGTACAACAAAATCACTCCACTATATATAAAAGCAGGAGCCTTAGCGCTTGCTTTACTAAGGTTCCTCTCGTTCACTCTCTCATGCTCTCCAGATCTAAGCAACACATAGGTGGCAACACTCTCTCTCAGCTCACTTTTGGTCACAAATCCGGCCGGACAACCTCGACCGGGGCAGGGGTGTAGGTGCATCGTTCACGCTGTCATCGGCGGCAAGGGAGGAGACCAACAGCTGCCCGCGCGTCCCGATCGGCGGCCATGCCGTTCTCTCCGAGAGAGAGCCGGCTCAGGAGGGCCTCCGACCCCTTCTTCCTCCTTGCGGTATTGTGGCCAAGATGCGGCCTCCCGACGCCGTCTCTGCGACATGATGATGACCCTGAGGTATATATTCCTTCGAAACCTGCCTTGCTCTACTGCCCCAGCTCCCTTCGTGTGGATCCTTTTCTACTTCCGTCCACTCTTCCAAAGCCACCTAGACTTCTACTAAGGCACGTGATTTGCACGTATGTTCTGTATGATAGATACTCATATACCTTCTTATTAGAGAGAGAAATGTGTACTCGTATATTGAGTAGATATCATAGTGTGTTTATTTGCATGATCTAAGGACTATTCTGAAATAAGAAGCAAATCACTTGCACAAATCAAACTGAGTTCCAAGTAAGAATTTGATTACAAGATAAAAGTTGTAGTTTTATTATATGCTATTTCTTGGGTTCCACTGATGTATAGTTTCAGAGTTGTTTGACGGTTTACATGCATGTTTATGGACTATTTTGTGCAACTAAATAAGTCATTTAGGTCTGACAGACACTCATGTCATGTATTAGCTTGAGGTATAGCTTATGTATGACTGGAATAAAATATTACACTTTTTCTGCGAATAATAAAAATATTACATTTCTCGATGAAGCAGAATAAAACTTTAGCTAGCATCAGCCATGCAATGTTATGTTATGTGAACAGTGTAAACTTTGCAGTATAGCGCATCTAAAAAATCCATTTTTATAGTAATCTAAAAAAATAAGTTAGTAGTAGAGTGTTTATTTCCCAGGTGACAACGGGGAACCAAAATGTGCTAGCTATTTGCCAACTTGTCGTACTTGCATGTGAGGAGGTGGCAGCAGTTTCTAGAAATTTCTCAACTTCAGTAGGTGCAATCCAGATTCAACGGGGACTTCTTTATTTGTTTACTTAGAGAGCAGAGTCGGCCATGTGCACAAGGAGAGGGAGCGAATTCGGCAGCTCTTAGTCGTCAGATCATGTCATCCTTTGTTTGATGGATGGCAGTGATATGCATGAGAGGGGAAATGAACGGTGGATCTTGAGCCAATGCTTGTTTGGGCGGGAGAACCGAAGATGGAGTGGTAAATCCAATTTCAAAACTGCTGCATTATAGTAGTAGTAGTTTAGAAGTAAAGCTATTTCATACAGTCGACTCAAAGCGTTGGTTCAAACAGGGAAGAAAGTGGGAAAGCTATAGCATGAATCTAGGACTTGGTTCTAAGAGGAAACGGGGGAAAGTAGTAATATCTGTCACTGTTTAAATAACCGTATTTCTTATTTGCGCAAACAGGGATGTTTGTCTCCATATTGTTTCGGGATGTCTGTCTCCGTATCGTTTCTATCCGCGCAATCAAAAGCACACACCTCAGTTTTAGTACAACTGCGCAAAATGAGATGGCTATCCCTCGCTACTGTCGTCTAACCTCCCGTCTTCAAGGATCCCTACATTGGTAGTAACTAAGGTAGAATGACCAACACAATCTAAAAGAAGCTGATTCGTACATTTTACTTCCTGATTGCAGTGCAAGGACGAGCGAAAACAACTGCATCCTAGTCCGGAATGCACTTGCTACCAGTTCATCCATGGACCAAGGACTAGCTGGCACGGCTGCACGGCGGTTTTTTGGATAGGTGCGCGGACAAGAGGCATTGTGGTCTGCTTATTTTTGCAAATAGCGGTGCTTAAATTTAGTGGAATGCACAAGCATTTCAGCTGGTCAGTACACTGCATGGTTCAGTTCAGCATTCCAGCTGAGACCACAATTATAATTGGTTATTCTGGAATGAGAGAATCTAACCCTGAATGGTGGCAACAAGAAAAAACCAGAGTGGACTCCAGGAAATTTAAGCCTGTCGGGAGGCCCTTTGCTCAGAGAGAAGCCTTGCTTGTTTTTTCCTGATCTTTAAACCTTCTCACAACTTTGTCTTTTGCTATGAACTAGTATATGTTTGTTATGTTCTTTGAATCATTGAGATCTATAAAATTGCATAACTTATGCTTTTCAAGTTTTTTATGAAGATGAGTTTAACGTGAGTGTTCCACATGAGCGCTGGACTAGCGTGTGAACGTCTGGAATTTATTACATTGTGGCCTCAATTAACTGCATGAACTACTGTAACAAGATAAATAGTTGCTTATATGTCAGACAGCAGATTGTTGATTGTTAGCTGGTCGATAGCCTAGTGTTGAAGCGAGCTGAGCCAATGTGCCGTGTTTTGCACAACTGCTTACAAGTGGGGTAGCACCAACAGTGTTTACAAGTAATTATGTATACGTCGGCGCACGATTCTTGAACGAGTGCTCTATTTCATCAAAACACACACTGCTCGTATGATAAACTGTGACAACTTATGTCTTACCATGCCATATTCATGAAAAAACTAGTGAGGACGCATCTGTTTCGGCAACAATTATGATGGTTCTCACATGACTCACGGGCACACAAAAGTAGCAGCAGTTCCCATAGACGGATTCAAACAGAGTACTAGCCCCAGAGGGGTCGATAACATGCAAGGTTCGGATAATTAGACACAATCCAAACTACTATTAAAAACTAGCTGGGGCAACTATTTCATGCCTCGATCTAATTTGGGCTGGACACAAGACGGACCTTGCCATGAACATCATCCAGGACGTCCCGCAGTAGCTCAATCATGTGAACCTTCATGACGACAACCTTGTGGCCTTGCCACTGATAAACTTGTTTGTGGAGGCATGCCACGTCATCTTCCTGTGTAAGCTTGACAAGAACAGTATTCCTCACAAACGAAGGAGTAGCTTTGAACTTCTTGTGCTTCAGTACACCCTGGACAACACGCCTGACAACAGTGAGGCTGGAATACAACTCTTCATTGGTATAACCGCAAATGGCTTCCAGGATCCAACAGCCTAAGAACTCTGTTTTCCCAGTGCGTATATTCAGGTCGTCCACCTCATAGCGAGTGACATGTACAACCACACAATCCTTGTGGGCATCAGGGTTGTAACTGAAACAGAAACAAATTCTGAATTACTTTTCAGTATAAGAAACACAAGTTATTTAAACCACTACGTATACCATGGCATCGAAGCTAATAAAATTTTGCATTATTAATCACCACATACTTCCTTTTCTAAAAAAATCACCACATACTTAGATGAAAAACCACAATCGAGATCGGCAAAGAAGGAAATCACCTTGGGCAGCTCAGCAGGGGGGGGGGACATCCTCGAAGGGGGGAAACTGCTCCTGCTGTGCCACAGGGGCTGTAATCTCAGTATCTGGGGTCGCCTAGGTGGTTGCCTCCATCTTCTTGGAGCTCTCTGTCTCGTGGGGATCTGCCTCCCGCGTCTGCTCCAATATCAGCAAATCTTTGCCTGGTTCTCCTTGGTCCATCATGAAACCGACGAATACTAGGAGTCCACTGAAAGGAAAACACAATCGGAATGACAATGAAACAAAAAAGAGAGTGATGATCGGTTACTGCTTTGCAAAAGTTTTTTTCCTCTGAACGAAAATATACCAACATCAAGGATCCGCTTACCTTCCCTTCGTTTGGAGAGAAGAACAGTGGCAGATGCAAGTGTTGCCTTTCTTGAAGACGGTGAGGGACAAGGGGATTCGGCGAAGAGTGAAATGATGGTTGCTTAGTCCGTCAAACTTAGACTGCGGGGAGGTGGGGTTTTGTGATACGACGGCTCGTTACTGTTGCGCTACGACCGGGGTGACTCTCCGCCTGCATACTGCCTTCTAATTTGATGGATGGCATTTGGGCCCGCGCGCTGCATGGCCCGCACGTCGGTGAACAAAAGTCTAACGACATTCAGTAGAGGGAGACGTTTCAATGACCTAGGAGGAGCCAGAAGCGGTAGAGTGTCTCCACTGTACTAGTAGTAATTGTTTTTCTGGGTAGCTGTAGAGTGTCTCCACTTTACTAGTAGTAATTGTTTCTCGGGTCCCAAGACAAAACAGCCCATCCACACTAGTAAATAGTAAAATCAATTCAAAAACCTGGGTGCTCTTCTTCCTCCTCGCTCCCACCCGCCTCACGTCATCTCGCTCCACTCGTACCCCCAAATTCCTCACCTCACTCCAACAGAAAACCCCAGCTCCCCTTCTTCCTCACTCCTACAGAAACCCCCCAGCTCCCCTTCTTCTTCGCTCGCACTACAACTAGGCTCGTCATTCGTTACTCTGCTCAAATCCATGAGCGCGACACGACAACCTCAAGGAAAATGGAGTCGGCTGACCCCAGTGCCAAGAAGATGAGGCTCCCGCCAGCGGCGACGCCTGTTGTAGATCCCGCACCCGGCAGCGCGGGGAGAAGCGGCGACCCCGCCCCCACCGGATCCTAGGAACCCGTAGAATCTCGGGTGGACTGCATCAGCGATCTCCCGGACGCCATCCTTGGGGAGATCATCTCGCTTCTCCCCACCAAGGATTGCTGCCGCACCCAAGTCCTCTCAATTCGGTGGCGCCCTCTATGGTGCGCCGTTCCCCTTAATCTCAACTGTCGTCAGCTATCTCTCTTCAATGATTTTGAAATCCCCAGAGCCATCATCTCCTCCCACCAGGGCTCCGCTCAAAGCCTCTGCATCCCGTCATGCTACCTGAGCAAGCATACCATACCCTACACGGTGGACGCCTGGCTGGAATCCCCTGAATTCACAGAACTACAGCTGCTTGAGTTCTACTATTCCCTGGAAATCACATACCACATACCGAACGCCATGAACTTGTGCCCTCAGCACCGATGTCCATCTCGGGCTTTTCGTCCTCTCTCCACACCGCCACCTTTGCGTAGTGCTACCTACTAGACAATCTAGTACTAAACCTTCGACTCCCATTTCTCAAGAAACTTTCACTTGTGCGGGTTCGTATACCGGAGGCCTCATTGCACAGCATCATCCACTCCAGTTGCCCTGCGCTAAGTGCTTGGTGCTTGTTTTCACAGTTAGAATCGGTTGTCTCCAAATAAAGTTGCCTAACCTTGTAAGAATTGGAATTTCTTTTGACAGAAGGCAGCTCATCATCCAATATGCCCCTTCACTTCAAAGGTTGATCCTTGATTCTAGTTATTCACCGTTGCAAATAACCGTCCTCTCTGCGCCTAAACTGGAGACCTTGGGTGTAATACATGATCTCTGTGCTAATTTCAATATGGTGTTTGGCTCCACAGTTCTTCAGGTACTTTATATTATCATCTACACTTGTAACCATAAGCTACATTTTAAATTTCTGCGCATAATTTATATATCATCTTGGAGTACACATTTTGTACTAATATTATGTTCTATGCTCAATGAAGAGTTTCTCCATGGATGGCCTATCAATGGTGCTAGATTCTGTCAAGATCTTATATATCCAAATGAATAGTTTTGATCTAAACAAGATTATTGGCTTGATGCAATGCTTTCCATGTCTGGAGAAGTTGTATATAAAGGTGATAATTTCACGCACATTGGAAGCCCGCATATAGTGTACTAGAATTAACCGTTCAGCTGTTGCTCTTTCGACACTCTTCTTTTAGACCTTAACTGTTTTCAATCTTCATGTCTATTTAGGCAAGAGGACGGGGTAAGAAAGTTATAACCAATCAGTGGATTCGTAAGCATCGGGATTTTCTCACTTCTCATGAGATTCGATTGAAGACAATAACGCTAGAACGATATGTAGCCAACCGTGCAAACACAAGATTTGTCACATTCTTTCTGCTGAATACGAGGTTACTATTGTCCATCAGGCTTAAGTTTATCAGCAGCATGGTTTTGATGGATGGGTATGTCGAAGAGCAAAAAAAGGAGTTTCAGGTGGGCAAAAGAGCTTCTGAACGTGTCGGGCTTCTATTTAGAACATATTGTGGTCATAATCCAGTAAATTTTACGACCCAGGATGTTCATTCTATGGACCTGACCGATCCATTTGACTATGACTGCCGAAAACAGTGCTGGAGTTAGATGTTGTTGCCCTTTTCAATTTGGTTTTTTTGTAAACCTGATGAACAATTAACCCTCGTGCTTTTGTACAGTTTGTAAGCTGGAGTTAGATGTTCCTGCCCTTTTCAAGTCGGCTGTAACTGTCATATTTTCTTTGAAACAAGGCAAATGGCGTGCCATTCGTTTAATTTAGAGTGAAATATTGTAACAAATCCAAACCAAGGGAAATAACATCACTCTTGCCGGCTGCTTGAGCTCACTGTGCATTACAGAAGCCAAGTGATTAGCCCCCACCAGCACCCACAAACTTATTTCGAACTAGCACATCAAATGGGCTGTAAATTTTCATAGGAAAGGCTGCATGACCGTGACAGATTTGGATTCTGACATTTGGGACCCGCGAGGAAATAGCCTATCCAAGGTGGTGTCGACTTACTAGCCAGTCAACAAACGATTCTGCCTACCAGCCGTTGGATTGACATCCAACATCTATCGTCTATCTTCTATCTCTTGTCTTCTTCTTCCTCCAATCGCCCAAACCAAACCACCCCGTCGGCTCCGCCTTCTCCCGCCTCCCATGGCTGGTTGCGCCCCCGCCGCCCTACCGTACGTACCCTCCAACGTTGGCCAGTCCCTCCCTCTATTCCCCCACACGTCCTGTTATTCTCCGGCGACGTCAGCCCCAACACGCACCCGCGCCCGAACTAGTCAACCCTTGTACTCCCCTCCGCCTGCGACTGGACCGGCGCATCTTCAACGGCTCTTGTTCGTTCCGTCCGAGGCCTCCCCTCGTCCTCCGCCTTGCGGCCTTGGTTCGCTCGCCGTGCGCGGTGCGCCGCCCTCTTGCGTTGTCAACGTCGTCAACAATCGAGAGGAACAAGGAGATGACTGTACATGGAGAGGATAACAGTAGGGACCCACCAGCGTCATGGCAGTACGCAAGCAAGTGCCTCTATAGTAAAAGCCCAAAAATATGGTTCCTACTAATGGTTGGACATCTGGGGCTCACGCCATTGTCAACGTAGTCAATAAACAAGAGAATTACACTACGAGCGGCTGACACCAGGGACCCAGCAAGTCACGCAGTTTTTTTGAGGAACAAGCAGTTGTTATTTATACTAGTTTTAGCGACGGATCAGGGTAACAACAGGGCTGTGCGGGGGCTGTGGCCCGTCTAGCCAAGGTTTTATTTATGTTTACCACATCATGAGCCCAGTTGTGTTTTTTTCTTGCTGAAAATGGCAAGCCCAGTTCTATTTTTTCTAAAGAAATACCCAAAAAAGGCCTACTTGCTTTATCGGCCCTGCTGGGCTGCAAATCTTTCAAGACGAGGAGAGTTTCATTCGGTTTGCCCAGAAATGGGCTGTACATTTTTAAAACACATCAAACCGGGAATTAGTTTCAATTTTTTTCATTACAAGATCTTAAATTCCATTGATTTTTATGCGTGGACAATTATTTGGATTTTATATTTATATAAATTATTTTTCAAAATAGTTTGAATGTGAATCGATATTTCTGGATCAAAAAGAGTTGACCGCACCGAAATATGCAAAATTTCGTATACTTTTTAACCATGGCCACAATATGGGGTGTGATGCTAACAAAAAGAAGATGGGCTCCAAAAAAATTCTTAAGAATTAGCAAATGGGATGTACATTATTAGAAATAATGGAAGATGGGTTGTATGCTGTTTTCCACAGATTTGAGGCTGACTTGTGCGCCTACTACAGGTTGACGTGTATGCTTTCATAAAAAAAGGTTGACGCACACGCAACACCCTGTCAACTTAGTCAACACACGAGAGCAGTGACTGTTGGATGTCCATCCAACGGCTGTCATGCTTCTTCAATCCCTGCTCTTCATGCTCAAGCCGTTGAAACAAGCACCAGCGGGACTGCCTGCTCCCTCCTCCCGCGGCCGGCTATGCTGCCGCGCAGGCCTCACGGCCCCACCATACTCCCATTCCTGGCCTAGCCATCCCTCTACTCACCCACACATGATGTTATTCTCCGGCGACGGCAGAAGAACCAATAAACCCTCGTACTCCTCCGCATGGGAAACAACTGCCAAGTATTCCCTGGGTCCGTGTCGTTCCCTTCCTAGGCCTCGCCGTCGTCTACTGCCCTGGTGCTCTCGGCGCGGCCTGGTCAACGTGATCAATGAATGACATCCATCAGAAGTGGATTGTACATGGTGAGGCTGACAGCTGGGTCGACGGCCGCACGCAAGGAAATGCCTCCTTATTACGCGCAAAATAATGATTCCTCCACCTGACGGCTAGGACCCACAGGAAGGGCCTCTGTATTTCGCGAAAAAAATGTTTCCCCCGCTGACAAGTCGGACCCACCAGCTATATCTTCGCACACAAGGAAGTGCCTCCTTATGACGCCCAAAAAAATGAATACCCCCTGCTAGTTGGGACCCACCATATTGTTGGGCTGACTTGTGGGCCTACTAAGTTGACAGGGACGGAGAGCTTTGTCAACTTAGTCAATACTCTAGTGAGTGTATGATGTCCATCCAACGGCACCTCTGGTCTTCTTGCTCCTGCCGCCCAAAGCAGCGCCAGTCATGCCGCCTGCTCCTGCCTCCCGTGGCCGGCTGTGCTACCACGGAGGCCTCACCGCCCCCATACTACTCCCACCACTGGCCAGGCCATCCCTCCACTCACCCACACCCCATGTTATTCTGCGGCGACAGCAGCCTCACACCGCAGCCGAACCAGTGAACGCTCGTACTCCTCTCCGCGTGGGCATCCACTGCCGCGTCTTGCACGGCTCCGCGTTGTCCCCTTCCTAGGCCTTGCCGTCGTCCACCGCCGTGGTGCCCTCGGTTTGGCGTGGTCAATGTGGTCAATGACCGACTTCCATCGGAAGAGTACTGTATGTGGAGAGGCTGACAGCTGGGTCCACGACAGCCGCAAGGAAGTGCCTCCTTATTACACGGAAAATAATTATTCCTCAACCAGACAGCGTGGACCCACCGGACGGGCCACTAGTATTTTGCAAAAAAAAATCGTTTCCCCCTGACTGCTGGGACCCACCGGACGGGCCACCGTATTTCGCGAAAAAAACATTCCCCCGCTGTCATCTCGGACCCACCGGAAGTGCCTCCTTATTATGCACAAAAAAAATGAATACTCCCCCGGCTAGCTGGGACCCACCTTGCTGGGAGGCTGACTTGTGGGCCTACTAAGTTGACGGGGACGAAGGGCTTTGTCAACTTATTCTATATGAACGATTCTAGCTCCAGTGACCGTACGATGTCCATCCAACGGCCGTAGTGCTTCTTCAACCTCTGGTCTTCTTGCTCCAGCTGCCCAAAGCAGCGTCGGTCGTGCCGCATGCTCCTGCCTACCATGGCCGGCTGTGCTGCTGCAGAGGCCTCACCGCCCCCTACTATTCCCATCGCCGGCCGGGCCCTGCGGCGACGGCAGCCTCACACCGCAGCCGAACCAGTGAACCCTCGTAGTCCTCTCCACGCGGGCTTCCACTGCCGCATCGTCCCCTTCCTAGGCCTCGCCGTCGTCCACCGCCGTGGTGCTCTCCGCGCGGTGTGGTCAACGTGGTCAAGGAACGACTTCCATCGGAAGAGTACTGTATGTGGAGAGGTTAACAGTTGGTCCACGACCACAGCCTAGTTTTTTTGTGATTTGCCAAGTAAGTCGCTTTGTCAGGCCTATTGGGCTGCAAATCTTTCAAGACGAGGAGATCTTTCATTCGGCTGGCCGAGAAAATAGCCCATCAGTAATGAGAAATGGGTTGTACATTTTTAAAACACATCAAACCGGCAATTAGTTTCAAATATCTTTTTTTTTCATTTTAAGATTTTAAATTACATTAATTTTTATGCGTGGAGAATTTGTTGGATTTTATATTGATATACATTTATTTTTAAAATCAGTTTGAATGTGAGTCGAAATTTCTGGATTAAAAACAGTTCGAACCGCACCGAAATATGCAAAATTTCGTATAATTTTTTAACCGTTACCACAATATGGGCTGTAATGCTAACAAAAAGAATATGGGCTCCAAAAAAACCTTAAGAATTAGCAAATGGGCTGTAAATTATTAGAAATAATGGCAGATGGGCTGTATGCTGTTTTCCACAGATCTGAGGCTTTCCTAAAAAAAGGTTGACGCACAAGCACTAACTGTTGGATGTCCATCCAACGGCCGTCGTGCTTCTTCAATCTCTGCTCTTCCTGCTCCAGTCGCTCAAACAAGCGTCGGCGGGACTGCCTGCTCCCTCCTCATCGCGGTCGGCTGTGCTGCCGCGCAGGCCTCACCGCCCGACCGTACTCCCATCGCTGGCCTAGCCATCCCTCTACTCACCCACACCTGCTGTTATTCTCCGGCGACGACCGACGAACCAGTAAACCCTCGTACAGTCATACTCCCCTCCGCGTGGGAAAAAACTGCTGAGTCTTCCCGGCCTTTGTGTCGTCCCCTTCCTAGGCCTCGCCGTCGTCCACCGCCCTGGTGCTCTCGGCGAGGCGTGGTCAACGTGGTCAAAGAACGACTTCCATCGGACGTGGACTGTACATGGAGAGGCTGACAGCTAGATCCACGGCCGCAGCAAGGAAGTGCCTCCTTATTACACGGAAAATAATGATTCCTCCACTCGACAGCTGAGACCCACCGGACGGGCCACTGTATTTCGCGAAAAAAATGTTTCCCCCTGACTGCTGGGACCCACCAGCTATATCTTCGCACGCAAGGAAGTGCGTTCGGGCAAAAAAAAAAAACGATTCGCTCCCTGACTGCTGGGACCCACCAGCTACATCTTCGCAGGCAAGGAAGTGCCTGACAGTCGGGACCCACCTGGTCGAAGCGTACATAGCGTTGTCATTCTGGTCGCGAATGTGTACGTACATACTGGTCGATGTAGAGGCGCGCACGTGTCGTAGTAGAGGCGCGCATGTAGCATGTACAAGTACGTACAGCGGCCAGGGTGCAAGAAAGAAAATACGGCCACGTATGTGTACATACGGGCGGGGTCTCGAACGCCTACTCGTGCATACGTACGGCCAGGGCTCGTGTACATGGATGGGTCGGAATGGAGAAACAGCGTCGTCGTCGTGTTCATGGGGAGGCAACAGAATGCGTCGTGTTCATGGGGAGGCAACGGAATGCGTCGTGTTCATGGGAAAGCAACGAAATGCGTCGTATTCATCGGGAGGGCTTGGACGGAATAGGCGATGGAAACGAGGCCTGGCGTACCGCGGAACAGAGGAAACGGCCTTGTGTTTGACCGGCCACGTTCGAAACGGGATCCTGTTCATCGGGAGGGGTCTGGCGTACCGCAAAACGGAGGAAACGGACCTCCTACGGTCAAAATGGGGATCCTGTTCATTGGGAGGTGTGTGGCGTACCGCAAAACGGACGAAACGGACCTCCTACGGTCGAAACGGGGGTCCTATTCATCGGGAGGGGTGTGGCGTACAGCAAAACGGATGAAACGGACTTGTGTTGGAGCGCTACGGTCGAAACGGGGGTCCTGTTCATCGGGAGGGGTGTGGCGTACCGCAAAACGGGACTCCACGGGATACTGTTCATCTCCATCGTCGACCCCCTCCAGCCTCCATGAGCTACTGTTCATCCACCGTCGACCTCCTCCAGCCTCCACCTGTGACTGTTCATCCACGGACTCCTGTTCATCCAGCCTCCACCGCGTGCTACTCCACCGGCTACTATTCAACCAGCCCTCTCCACGGGCTCCAGTTCAACCACCCCTCCATGGGCTACTATTCATCCTGCCCTCCACCGTCTATTGTTCATCCTGCCCTCCATGGGGTG